>NW_028275166.1:34735697-35037183 GCF_013281855.1 Momordica charantia
AAAATTTTGTAACGACGAGTCTTGGACTAAAATATGAAACGATTTATTCTCAATAGTTTAAAAGTTGTAAGTTTGTATATCCTATCATGACAAATTTTAAGACCATATATGTTTTTAATCTACAATTTTTCATGGTAAGACTAAATCATTACAAAGTCTAAATTATAGTGATTAAATTGAGGGATTAATTAGTTTCAAGTGACAGTCCAGTTGGTAAGGACTTGTGGTCTCTTAATCATACTTATTTAAAATTTTCAAGTTCGAACCTTTTAGTGAGTTTAATACCAAAGACCTTTGATGTCTCTCGAATTTAGACCTTGGGGCGGGTGCGGGTACTTTTGAACGTAGGAGAGCAAAGCTCCGACTTCTGATTATAAAAAGAAAAAAGAAAGTTGGGGAATTAAGAAAAGTAGAGGACAAAAATGTGATTTTTAAACCTTCCTTAAACATACTTTCTTTGGCTGGCTATATATCTTGGAATGCAATTCGAGTGAAGCATACAATTTTCTCTCTCTGTGTAGTGTTGCAGAGTTTACCATTTTGACTCCATGACGAAAACTTCTCTGCACCAACAGATTGCGACCATGAGACAGTCATTCTTCGATGAGGTAAATTGGTCTCTTTTGTTTCATTTTGAAATACCGTACCGTTGGTTTTGGTAATATGGTAGCTCTCTTTTGAAGTTGTCTTTTATTTTTAAACATCTGATCTCATACATAAAACTTGATGGTTTGCCTCTGAGACAGCCTTAATGTTGTCAATACAAGCTTTTCTTCGACTTTCATCCATCGCTAGCTTCTTGTTTTGCCATTTTTCTCCCGATAACAGCTCAATCAAGATTCACATTCTTTGCTAGGAAGATTTACGCTATATGTTCAATGCTCGTTTGGTAAAGTTACTTGTTTTCTAAGAAGAAAAAAGTTAAAAGAAACTCGTTTCTTGTATCTACTCCTCGCTAACTTTTAAATTTTAAAAAAATCAAAGTCATATGAAAATTAATTTTTTAAAATTTAAATTATTAAATTTTATTTATTGTGCATCTATTGATAAAAAATGATAATAAAACATGTATCCTTTCTTCTTTTTTTTTAATGTTTTTGAAAACTCGGAATAGATTCTAAATTTTGTATACCATTTGGAAATGTTTCTGGAATGTGAAAGCGAGAAGAATATTTACCGAAATCCAAAAATTGAAGACAAAAATGATAAATTGAAGCGTTACCAAACGATACTTTGGTGTACTTTGGTAGAAATTTTAGAGCAAGAATCATACAAAATCCTGTGATGATTTTAAAGATCCATACATATTAATGATTTCCATTTCCAAAAAGTGTTTCCCACACGTATTTTATCTGGAAAATTGCCTTCCATCTTTATTCAAATAATCAACAAATATTATTGAATATTGTTGTAGGAAATTCTGGGTGAACACTTTGTCCAGGTTGAGAAATTAGATGATGATAATCCACACTTTCTGGAGAAGGTTCTGACTTCGTATTTCAGAGAATCATCCGAGGCTATAGCTATTCTAGATCAAGCACTGTAACACATCATAAAATAAGATGACTTTTTTTTTTTTTTTTGCATAATTTATTCATAATATTGTCATGAACATAAAAATACTAATATCAGCTTTCTTGCTTACAGAGAGAAGCCTTTCTGCAATCTCATGAATCTCGAAAGACCAATTTATAAGCTCAAGGGAAGCAGTGCCAGGTTTTCTTTTTCTTCTTTTTTTTGACTTTTTAATAGGATGTTTCTGGTTAAAGTATCAGTAATCTTTTCTATAGAAAGTTTGAAAACGGTTCTTAGTTGAAGAACAAGAGAACCCCCATGGACTATAGGTTGGCCAAGCCATATGGTCATTGTGATAAACAAAATAGAGAAAAAGTTTAGAGACAACGAGTTCAAAGCTCAAACCATAGTGGCTACCATATACTTCGGGTCAGATAATTGTCTAGTGAGTTTAGATGAAACAGAATTGAAATTCTAATTTTTACTGTTTATTCCAATTGTAAAGGTAGATTGCCCATTTCTCTGTTCTTTGGCCAAGATTTGTAACTTGAATGACAACTGCTTCAAGTATTTTTTTTTTTTTTTTTCTTGTTGTTTCTCAATTATTCCTCCTGGATACAGATTAACCATTCAATTGGTGCTGATTTTTGCAGTATTGGTGCCATTAAGGTGTGCAAGGAAGTAAATCATGCAATTGAATGCTGCAGAGAGAGAAACATGGAGGGGTAATATTACATTTTACCCTTCATTTTTTTTTAAATTTTAAATTGGACATCGTTTTTACCTTCTAACTGATGTGAATGTCAAATGGAGTAGAATTAAAATATGCTCTGTTGTAACTCTCGATTAGGAAGAAACTTTGAGCTCTAACTCCATTAACCAATGCATACAAACCCCACAAAATCTCTTCAAAGGGTCGAACTCTGAAAATAGAGGTTTTACTTTCGATAACATGTCGGTGACTAACATGTGTTGGACGATTGTTAGCACAATAGGCATGTCTCATACACTTTCTTAAACATAATAAATGGACATACAGGACAAAATAATAAATTTTGAAAATAAAATATATGGAAATCTATTATTTTAAGCAATGCTATATATTTGTTAAAAACGCTATGTTTTAATTAACATGTCGTTGTCATGTCTGTGTCCTAAGGTTTTTAGAAATAATATGTTGACATATCTACATCGAGTCATGTATGTGACTTTTGTTCGCGTCCGAGCAAATTTTTGGGGTCGAAAGTCATCCAAACAAATTCATATTTGATGATAGGGTCAAGGCTGCTATGGAACGAGTAAAAAACGAGCATAACATCTTACGCAGCAAACTTGAGCCCTACTTCCAGGTCTCTCTCTTCATGTGTATATTAGATGTCTTAATTGCTGACTAAGCTCAAATTAATGTGTATATTTTATATAATAGCATCTTGTAATATTCTTATGATCTTATTACATAATCAGATGCTGCGACAAGCTGGGCCTTCGGAGAGAGCTGATCGTCCCAAGTGAAGTGAAGTGAAGCGTATACTCAATTTTTCATTAAGTAAATAAAAACAGTTGTTTCTTGTTTCTCTGGGTTCTGCTCCTTTTTATTTCTTTCAAAGGGCAAAAAAAAAAACAACTTTTATCAAGGACAAAACCCCGGCTACACAAAAGGGGTTGACAAATATTATTGGAAAAATGAGGTTTTCACTGATTCAACGGTTGAAGCTTCGGGTCTCCACCTTCATAATCATAATACTATATTCTAAAACAAGCAATAGGGTATTCACAGTTCGGTTTGGTTGCCAAGAGTAATAATATTAAAGCCCCATTTTATAACTTTTTCGTTTCTTATTTTCTATTTTTTAACATGAGAACTAATTTAATGACTAATGAAATTGTACAAAAAAAAAGAAAAAAAGGTTTTGCTGAACATAACTTCTTATTTAGTGTTGCGGTTGTGACATTGTGGGTATATTTGATAACAAAAAATAAAAATAAATAAAAAAAATTCAGCTGATGTACCTTTGTCATCGAATAAAGTCAACATCGCCAAGCAAACACATATGCTAATATCTTCCCCTGCAAGTAAATAATACAGAGACCTCTTAGCAAAAGTTTCACAAGTGTCAGCAAAAAGCTTTCGTAGAGCTATTAGCCCAACTATTCAAAAGACAATGAGAAACTAACATTTTTCCCCTTCTGTCACCTTCTTTAGTAGATTTCCATCTAAAATATGTGAATTTATTGTAGTTGTTGTTAAATAAATGGTGTTCTCACCATTGCTACAGCAAATTAGAAGTCTTTTCCCTTGGCTAAGATTCAACTTTGCAAAATCTACTGCAGAAGAAAGATTTCTTGACAGGGAAAAGCGATCCAGTTTTGACATCTGACAAGCAGAAACTATTAAATAAGTTGAATAGATACTGCAGACTTAGATTGGCTTATAATTTTATTTTCCCGTACTCACCACCATAGGTAGATGAAGATATGCTTCAGCATTTGGAAGGCAAACAGATACAGACTCTTGATCACAATTTACCATGCCATCGACGACGTCGGACGCAGTCACTGCTGCACACACAAAAACAGAAAGTAAACAATGGATGACTGAAGTGAAGAGACAATAATGCAATTCTTGAACCACAGAAAACACACATCTACAGTTGTTGCTGAACTCATATTTCCATAGTACCATATGGCATGATATAACTCGCACATATAGTAAGGATCATTTTTTGGATAAGAAAACAATGTGTTACAAGCAAAAGCAGATCTTTCCAATCGTCTAAAATCATAATAGGTTGTAGTTACAAAAACAATCCTGGTAGTTTGAGCACCACCGAGAATTAGTATGCTGTAAACTATTCCAAAAAGGATCAGTGGGATAATATTACAAAGAATCTCTTGAATAAATTTGGAAAATGACGAGTGAAATCATGTTCTCGTCAAACCATCGTTGATCATTATTCTTGAATAATGACTGAAATTGTATTCTATATCTCAACATACGGTTAAGCATTTCAATTATTTCGGCTCAGGATATTTTCTTCCTTCGACCTTCTTTTCTGAGATTGATGTACAAAGTGAGCGAGCATTCTTCAGGATATTAAAACCAATAACCATCTACTGTAAATAATTTTGATCCTCAATACAAGCAACATTGGAGGTAAATACCATTGAGATGAGCCTACTGCAAGATTAGTTGAACCAAGCTAAGATGATGCACAATTTCCATTAGAGGATTCTGTATGTAGCTCCGCATCAGAGATATCCAAAGATAATATTTGCTCAATAGGTGGGACTTGAGTTGAGGATCCTCCCACCTTCTGAGATTTAACACTGATCTGAGGCGCATCATTTCCCCTTGGAGCTCGATATACTCTGTCCTTTTCGACTATTTCAGCTACCTTCTGATCACGAAGGTCAAGTCCGGAGCTCATAAGATCATGTGCGTGATTCCAGAATAGATTAGGAGACAAGCCTCTTGCTCAACTTTCCTCGTTGTCTCCGGCTCCAGCGATGTAGTTCCAGCTAAACTCTGTGGTGGTTCTCTCTTGAACCACACCGGTGGAGAAAGAAGCAGGAACAAGTATAATGGGTGTGAAATCCCAAGAATTATGATCAGGGACTTCGTTTAACCAGATAACGGATCTCTGTGAAATCCGTAAGGGGCGCAATGGTTTTTTCTAGGTGGATGCTAGTGTGGACACATCAGCTCCGCTATCATCTAACTGTTTTGTCCATTCTTCAAGGTGTTCTTCAATCACAGCTTTCTCAGTGCCAGAAATCCAAAGAGGAAGATGCAAGGAACAGTCCCAATCAGCAGCAGGTTCCCTTCCATTTTCAGAAGCACATCAGAAGTGGAGGGATCCTGTTTCTGCTACGAGCGACACTGCACACAGAAGATGTGAGAATTTGGCCACTTGAGTTTCACCTTGAGAGGTAGGGATGTAGGTGGGTTAGTTTAGATCAGTTTTCAATTTAAGGGAGAAAAAAAAAAAAAACTGACATAGAAACCAATTTTTTGAAATCCAAACTGTCCACTTAACTCGAACCAAGAACCAAACCAATTAAATCCGAACTGAACAGACTGAAATCGGGAAAATCTATCCAAATGTTCAAGATTGAGATAATTGAACTGATCAAACAAACTTGTTACAATCAATTTCATCGATTTTTCAGTTTCAGACGTACACCCGACTGAGAAAAAGGGGTGAGGGGATTTAGGAGTTACCACTACAAAGAAATTATAAGCACGTACAAGAAATTAGAAAAACCTTCCCTTTGTGCTTTGTGACATGAGTAAACTTGCACAGGATAATAGACTGTAACATGGTAGCTAGGAAAAATGAAATAGCAAATACTCACCCCTAGCACCAATGAACTGCCATGGATTTTGTTTAAATGTTTGCTTATAGACCGATTCAAAACACAAGTCAAAATGGGAACTGTTTTGTTTTGGACATGCTATAAGGAAACAGCTTCCCTCTCTGAGTGGAATCAACTATAATACACCCTCCCTTCTGTCCCACCCATCAAACAAAGAAGCGAATCATACATACAAACACTTCTGAACTGTAAACGCGCATTTAGAAGTCTTCACTATAAACATTCAATGTTGGCAAAATTACCGAAAATTATACTCTCTCAATTTTCCTCTTCATGATTCCATTATCTTAATTACTTGGAAAATGGAATATAAACAGATAGGGGAAAAGAGGATGTACCAGCTAAAAGCGCGACGTGAAGATTGAGGCGGGAAGTATTGAAAGAGTAGTTGTTGGTGTGGCCGTCGGTGGACTTAAAGTAGCAAGTGGAGTGAAACATTGGGGAATACCAGAGGCCGCAACGTAGATTTGTGAGAAGAGGAAGCTCCGGCCATAGCTGAGAGATCTCGCGGACGAAAATAGAGTCCTCGTAAATTGACCTAAGAGCGTTGTAGAGAGTATTATCCCTGCCTTTTATGTTCCTCACGGCCTTGTATATACTCAACTTCGCGCGTCCTCCATGGATGAATCACTCCATGGCAGTGGAGACTACAGAGAGTCGCCGTCGTCGTCGTCGACGAAGATGAGAAGAACGCAGCTCCGGCGGCTCCAAAATTATTAGCCACCTGGAGCCCAAGCCGAAACCAACGTCCGAAGCCAAGGCCCAAGATGAAACCGTAGCCCAAGCCGAAGCGGAAACCTAGGCCCATGCCGATTTGGAAAAACAGGCCCAAGCCGAAGTGGAGGCTCAGGCCCAAGCCAAGTTTAAGAGCAGGCCCAGGCTGTAGCCCAAGTCGAAAGTACAGTCCAAGCTGATATGAAGCCCAATCATAAGCGGAATCTTAGGTCCAATCCATAACTGAAACCAACATTCCCAATCTGAAGCCCAATCTGAAATCAAGTGCAAGCCCAAGCCGAGTTTAAGCGCAGGCCCAGGCCGAAGACCAAGTCCAAAGTACAGCCCAAGCTGAAATGAAGCCCAATCATAAGCGGAATCTTATGTCCAATCCATAACCGAAACCATTCCCAATCGCAAGCCCAATCTGAAGTCAAGTGCAAGCCCAACCGGAGTTTAAGGCAGGCCCAGGTCGGAGCCCAAGTCCAAAGCAGCCCAAGCTGAAATGAAGCCCAATCATAAGGGGAATCTAGGTCCAATCCATAACCGAAACCAACATTCCCAATCGCAAGCCCAATCTGAAGTCAAGTCCAAGCCCAAGCCTTTGCTAAAGCCCTGCCTGATACAGTAGACCAGACCCCTGCCGTAACCAAACCTCAAGCCCAAAGCTTGAGGTCCAGTCCAAGCCCAAGTTTTCTTTTGTTTTTTTTTTTTTTTAAACGCATTGAATTAGATTCCCCGAAACCCGGTGTATAGCATGGGTGACCCGTACCCGATGCCGGAGATGAATGCAAATTTGAGAATCCGATTGCAGATTCTGCCAAGTATTCCCCCGGCTACTTCATTTTGGTATTTAACAGTCGATAATCTCATTGCTCAATCTGTAAATCAAATCGGTACTTGTTCAGGTAATCCCTGATCGTCTCTCTTTATCTGGGGAATCTTTGCTGGACTTCCGCTTTCTGGAGCATTTTCTTGGTTCCCGAACAGATTTTTCCTTTCTTTTAATTTGATGAAGGGTGTAATTCTTACACAATGTCTTATTGAAACCATGAGATGCTGATTGGAGAGTGGATGTACATCAAATTGGTGGAATCACTATAAACCACTGTGTTCTTCTTCTTCTTCTCTCATAAATTTCTGGTTTGTTTATCCTTGGATTGTTTTTAAAGTATTTACTGTGAATCTGATTTAGCAGTGAGCTACATAATGATGATAATCGTAGCGGCATTGGTTCTTGGTGTTTTTTTGGGAGCTCTAGTTTTAATCCCACGCAACAGTAAGTTTGCTGAAGTATATTTCTTTCATTTCATCAGTCCTCCATAAAATCACACGGATTTGAGCTAACCGTGCTGTTATATTATTCTGGATGCAGGAAATGTACAAGAGGTTCAATTAAAATCAAATAAGGTACTTTTGATACTGAGATTTTTTACTCTTTTTACTGAAGATTTGAAGACTTAGTTATCTTTTAGTTTTAATTTTATAAACGAGCTTCCCTTTGGTCGCTGAGAAGCTGAGACATCAATGTAATTCAGCTTCAATAGTACAAGAAAATTACCATGGCTTTTCCAATTTTCTTTTTCCAGACTCCAACAATGAAGAATGTATTCATTTGCTATTGGATCCTATTAAAAATTTGATTGTAGTCTTCAAAAGTTTCGTGTCCAAACTATTCGACCTTCTCTCAAAGGCAAATTTGATGGTCTAAGTGTTTTCAATTATGGTTCTCTTTTACTGTCCAATTTCTTGTTACTTGGGGTGACGATGTTCTGTGGCTTCGAATGTTGATATTGATTAGGATTATCAAAAATGGCTATGCACGGGATATTTTCAGCACTGCTTTCATCACTTTCCTAAAATTTAGAAACAGAAATGAAAACAGTAGTATATAAGAGATTTAGTGAAACTATCGTAATTTATGTCTTCATTCATCATACGAATAGTGTTGTACTCCCACATTTAATACTCAAATGGGTGAAGTACCTACAAAAATTATTAACTATCTTATGGATACCTTTCCCATTATTGATTGGATTACTGAGTTCTAGCATTGTAAAGCTGGTCTGTTAATGATGTACAGTTTGGTGATAGACCTTATTTTTGTTAAATTAAAGAATCCGTGTCAATCTTTCTATATCGGTAGGAGTATTCTTTTCATTGTATATTATATCCTAAATGTCATTTCTTGCTTTTAGCCGTCAAAAGTCTACAATAAAGCTGAGGTCTCGGTTCATAACAAGAGGACAGATTGTTGGATTATTATCAAGAACAAGGTATAATCTTCTCTCTTTCTGGTTTGATGTCCAAGCTCTTTGCAAAAGTTGGAATTTGCTTGTATATTGTCGTACTTATAATCTATATTTTCGGTTTTCTTCATGCATAGGTGTATGATGTTTCCTCCTATGTAGATGAACATCCGGGAGGAGATGCCATCCTAGCACATGCTGGGGATGATGCCACCAAAGGGTTTTACGGGTAAAGCCCTCTCTCATACATTTTTAGGATGCTATAAGCTGTATTGGATGTTGGATCATATAATTTGATCTGTCCAAATAATCTTAATTGGATGTTGTCCCTCGGGTGAGGACTTGGGTGGGCAAGATCTCCTTCGGGATTAGAGGGGTGGCCCCATGAGCATAATGCAAAGAGTGTGGCCCGTTATACCCTCATTATACATATTTACACTAGGCTACAAGATCAAGGATGTGAATAGATAGAACTTGGAACAGCGGCATATAAGATCCTCATCCAAGTAACACCCCAAAGATCTCAGGTAAAAATCTGTCAGTAATCTGTATAATGTTGGTTTTACTTCACATTTTACCTCTCATCTTCCTTCTATACGAGCTATATTATTAGATTCCATCATCACAATTATAGAGGAGAAGACTGGGTACGCTTTACGTACGCGTGTAAGAAGAAATGGAGGAAAATCGCCGAAAAGTAGTTTAGTTCGTGTGGGAGTGTGTTGCCTTCTCGACCCCAATTTCGTAATATGACTGTGGATGGCCATAGGTCGTGTTGGGAGGGGTTTATTTGCATGGTTTAGGAGGAGGGGAATGGTATCTTTTTGCATTGGATTCTTTTGGCTTAGACTTGTTCCAAGGGGAAAATTCTTGGCATGTTTAAGCGCCAGGAAACAATTATTCTCTGTTTTGGTTCTGATAATGTGAACGAAAATTAATCTTTTGAACATGTTAATTTGAACCTCAAATACTTTTTGTGCAGACCACAACACGGTACTAGAGTCTTCGATGTGATTGAAGACTTCTGCATTGGAGATCTGAGGCTGTAACACCCAACTAATGACTTAGAGGATGTGTTTATATTCGAGATCTCGAGCTCAAAGTGTCATTTCGGGGAAGATATATGCGAATTTGTAACATTTATATACTGTACAATTTAGTTCAGTTTTTCTTTTTAGTTTGAACTCTTGGACTTTTCATTTTAGTGTTGGATGTTCTGATTGAAAGGGGAGAGAATTTTCATAGTAGCCTTGTTTGATGTTATTTTTTGAACTGGAATCTTGAAGTTTCTAATTTGCATTGTTTAGTAATTGCTTCTATGATGGACTGTTTCCTGATTGAATAGATCAGGTTTGTGGCCAATTCAATAGATAATCAAATTGTGTGGTCTGGTTTGAATGTTTCTGAAACCCATATGGGACAAATTCTTTTTCTTTCATTTTTTATAACGTAAGGTTTTTTGCCAATAAATTAATGTCATATCGGAAAAAAAAAATAAAAGAAAGAAACTATGAACTTTTTAAAAATAATAACTTGCTCTATTTAATAATAAAAGTCATAACTCCTACGAACTTAGTTTCTTAAATTTATAAATAAAACTATAGGTTTTTTAGTACAACGAATAGGTGAATTTAATTGGTTTTATGAATATCTATTCTATCAAATAGCATTATATTTTTAAAAAAATAATAATATTTTTAGTTATTTTAAACCTAATAAGTTTTAACGTTTTAATTAATCAATCATTTCCCAAAAGGAAAAGGAAAAAACTTTCAAATAAATAATTAATTATTTATACCAAAAGAAAAATCTTAAATGAAGTTATATATATATATAGTTAAAACCCAAGGCTCTTAAATTCCCCTCTGCAAAAACCTACCTCTGAGTTTGGCGGTGGCAACTAAACGCAGAGGACAGAAAAAGAAAAACCCTAGAGTGATCGGATCGACGCCATGGGAACGCCGGAAACTTCTAGGGAACCTTGCCCCGATCGCATCCTCGACGATATCGGCGGCGCCTTCGGTATGGGAGCCGTCGGTGGCTCAGCTTTTCACTTTATCAAAGGTCTGTACAACTCTCCCAAGGGATCCAGGATTATCGGCGGCTCGCAAGCCGTCCGGATGAATGCGCCGCGCGTCGGCGGAAGTTTCGCCGTTTGGGGCGGCTTATTCTCTGCTTTCGATTGCACCATGGTCTACGTCCGCCAGAAGGAGGATCCATGGAACTCGATTATCGCCGGCGCAGCTACTGGCGGGTTTCTCCAGATGCGTCAGGGTCCTGCATCGGCAGCTCGCTCGGCTCTGTTCGGAGGCGTTTTATTGGCTTTGATTGAAGGAGCTGGGATTATGCTCAACAAAGTTCTTAGCCAGCAACAGAATATGCCTGTTGTAATTGAGGAGCCTGCTGGTATGGGCGGTGTGCCTGGGTATCCTACGGGTCAATTGCCAGGACGAGGTCCTCCCCTGTCTCTACCACAAACAGAGTTGGCAAATATTTCTTCTTCTTCTTCTTCTTCTTCTTCTTCTTCGTCTTCTTCAGATTCTCGTAATGGTTCGTGGTTCGGTGGTTGGGTTGGTGGAGGCAAGAAGAAGGAATCTGAAGTGTCGAGTGGAGGAAGCGAGACTACGATTTTGGAGAGCTTCGATGCACCGCCTGTGCCAAATTTTGAGTACAAATAAGTTTTTTTTTTTTTCGGTTTTAAGGCTTGTTATAAGCTGCTGGCATTTTGAGATAAAAGGACAGTGGATTCAATCTTAGAATGTATGGCCTGTGTTATAGGTTAGTTCTTATTCAATGATTATCGTGCAATCGACTGACATTGTTCCAAAGTAATCAAATTATCATTCAGATTATACTGAATTGTACAATAAGTTCAGGTTATATTATTAACATTATCGGCTGCTGTAAATATCATCTCTTTTTGGATTTGGTTCGTATGTTTTCTAGACATGATTATAAATAGATTTTGGTTGGTAGGCTCCTTTGGTTCACGTTCAATTTCTATATCTCGACCTTTTACTGGCAATGGCGCTTGGCTTTGAAGTTTGAGGTGCAGTTGGAAAATCTGCATTTTTTTTACTCATGGCAATTAGTTGGCTCTGAAGGTTGAGGTGACAATAAAGGATGTGCACTGCGTACCCAATAAAAGAAAAAGCAGCAAATATCCTGCTCCATAGTTAAAATATTCCTGTTCCTGAGGTTTTCTTTCCTCATTTATTAGGATAGAGCCATTTTCATTTGGTATCAATGAGTTATCCAAGTGCAGATACTTCTGATGTTTATTGCATGTGCTTTCTTTTTATTTGTTTTAGTTTGATAAAGACAATAGTTTTCCCACCTAAAGGCGTCCTTACCTTATATTAATCCTGCTTGATTATTTTCCTCTGAATTCTGGAATGCTTGCCTTTGCAAAATTCACATTTTATGTTGCTCCCTCTCTAGGTGGTCATGGTGTATGGATGATTGAGAAGTTCAGCATAATTATTATTGATTTCTGATTGTTTGGGTTATACTGTCAATATCTAGCATTATATTCATACTCTGCATATAATAGTTTTTTCGCTTCCTTCATTTTCTAGCATTAAGTTGGCGTTAACATGTTTCGGGTCCCATCCAATGTTATAGTTTGCATATTGGTGGGCTGGTCTGCTGTCGGTGTTGTTGAGCATGCATCCTATGCTTCAGTTAGTTTGCAACATTAATCTAATTTCTGGTTTTTGTGCAAGAAACAAGCTGTGCTAGTTCTATTGCATTTTAGGGTCTTCACCATGGCTCTTGGAAGGTACTAAACATTCTGATCACCGTGGGTTCAGTAATACATATTTAAGAATTTGAAAGGTGTTTATTGCCTGTCATTGAAAATGCATTCAGATTAATTATTCTACTTGCATTCCAGGAAGAGGAAATGTCATTACCTTCTTATTGGGTTGATATATATGCTGAATTTTTCCTGCATTACATTGACCGTTGCCTTTCACATTGACTGTTCACCTTCAAATTTCATCCTAGTTCCAACTGTTCCTTGGATCTTCTTCACTGAATGAATTTTCAGGTTTCACATCCTCGTTCTTGAACAGGGATCTATTCTATAGGTTGTATAATTTTGTCCTTCAATTCTATCCCAAATTTCTGCTGTAAGAAGGGTTTCAGAATCGAAATCCATCATCATTCTTCTCATCTCTCACTTAAAGTTATGTGTCTAATAGGTCATCATCGTTCTTCCCAAATTTCTGCTGTAAAAAACTTGTGTCCATGAGTTCTAAGGTTTCACATTCTAATTTATGACTGATTTCGTTTTAAGTATTTCGTAATCTAGGTGTACTGTGTTCAGGTGGAACTGACTGATTTTTCCCTCTTAGAGTGATGTGTGTGGCAACCCCATTATAAACAATGAGAGAGTTCTAAGTATGAAAATCTTCAAGTGTAAAAAACTTGGGTTTATCCAAAAATGGAGGTGTGTTGCAAAATATACCTTACAAAAGGCTCGACATGGAAGTGTAGATCGATTGATCTTAGATGTCTGAAATCCTTTACCTTCTAAACCTTGCAAGGTGTAACCTCTCATTCTTTGAATCTTGTCCTTGTTTCATGTTAGGGAATGAGGCTCGATGATCTTTGTTTGAAGAAAGAATTGTTAAAGGTATGGGATAAAAAAGTGGATGCAAGTGTTTGAAATGTTCACTTGGGTATGAGAGCAAAGCTAACCTAAAAAGATTGCTGATATATGAACAAGAATAAATAGGCAAAACTAAAATACAATGTTCAATCTCTCCAAATTGACCCAAAAATGGAAGAAAAGGGGGAAAAAAAATCTTCAAATAGAATAGAAAAGGGATGCCACTGCAAATCTCTCTTCGCTCGCTACACGCTCATTCCCTCACCCTATCCGTTCAATTGGTCTCTCTCCTCCGCCGCACGATGGCCACTTCCGGCGACATCCTCAGCCCCTCAACCACCCGCGTCGGCTGGATCGGCACCGGCGTCATGGGCTGCTCCATGTGCTCCCATCTCATCAGAGCCGGCTTCAAACTCACCGTCTTCAACCGCACAATTTCCAAAGCCCAGCCCCTCCTCGATCTGGGCGCCGATTTGGCCTCCTCCCCACTCGCCGTCGCCGCCCAATCCGACGTCGTCTTCTCCATCGTCGGCTACCCCTCCGACGTCCGCTCCGTTCTCCTCGACCCCACCTCCGGCGCCCTCGCCGGCCTCCGCCCCGGCGGCATCCTCGTCGACATGACCACTTCCGAGCCTTCCCTCGCATCCGAAATCGCCGCCGCCGCCGCCGCCAAGGGCTGCGGGGCAATCGACGCTCCAGTCTCCGGCGGCGATCGCGGCGCCAAGAACGCCACGCTGGCAATCTTCGCCGGCGGCGACGAGGGTCAAGTCCGGCGGCTGAATCCGTTGTTTGCCCTGTTGGGGAAGGTGAATTACATGGGAGAGAGCGGGAAAGGGCAGTTCGCGAAGCTGGCGAATCAGATCACCATAGCTTCGACGATGGTGGGGCTGGTGGAGGGGATGATTTATGCGCACAAAGCGGGTCTGGATGTGGGTTTGTTCTTGAACGCCATTTCAACGGGCGCTGCGGGGTCGAAATCGCTGGATCTGTACGGGAGCAGGATATTGAAGAGGGATTTCGAAGCTGGGTTCTTCGTAAACCACTTTGTGAAGGATCTGGGAATCTGCCTGAAGGAGTGTCAGAATATGGGGATTGCTCTTCCGGGATTGGCATTGGCTCAGCAGCTTTATCTGTCGCTTAAGGCTCATGGGGAAGGGAATTTGGGCACTCAAGCGCTCATCTTATCCCTGGAGCGCCTCAACGACGTCTCGCTTCAATCTTCCGCCGCCGCATCTTCTTGAATGTGCCGCCGTTTGTGGTCTATTTGGCTGTAAATTGTGGTTGTTTTGTGGCCATTTTGTTGTTCGTACAGTTGCAAATAACCAACTTGTGAAGGCTTTCCATGTGAGATTGCGTTCAGTTGCTTGGGAAATTCTGTTTACTACTATTGCTTCAGTTGATAAGCCTTTATATATTTCTGCTCACTGAAAAGGTTTTCGTTCAGTTATTATTATTTCTTTCGAGTTTTCAGTCACTTCTCAAGACCCATAACTTCTCTCTCAATTCTCTCCCATCAGATTGGTTTAAGGTTGTTATGATTTCATTTTAATCTTTGATCATTCTAAGCTCAACTCTCTGGTTTTAGTTGGTTAGATTTGTTCGAACATCTTCGCCGTTGCTTAATGAGGTAAAAGGTATTTTCAATTGATTTTATTAGAACGTAAATTGTACAACAAATAAAAAAATCAAGTGGGATTTTAGCAAAGAAAAAACTAGTTGAGAAACACATTTAGCCTCTATTATAGTATTAATTTTTATAATATAACAATTATTTACACATCTAAGAAATCTTATTCAATCTTTAAATTGGATACTAATGCTTATGAACTAAATTTTTACCATTTTGAAAGTATAAAACTAAATTTTTACTATTTTGAAAGTATAAAAATTAACGATTTTTACTATTTTGAAAGTATAAAAATTAAATCGTTAAGACCAACTCATCAACTCCAACTTATCACTGGTTAACATATCATAAATACTTTCTAACGAGAACAGTTTTTTTGTAAAGCTCAACGACATGTGAGGGTGGTATTTCAAACTCACGATTGTTGAACTATGTAAGATTGGCTATAAAAACGATTCTTTAAAGCCCTTAAGCTTTACCTTTGTATGAAAAGATAATATGCAAAAGACAGTTGGATGTTTTGATTACAACACCCAAATTCAATAGAAGTACAAACACATAGCTTATGCTTATGCCTGATAATATGTAAAATTGATCCTTGGAGACCCCCCCCATCTCTTCTTTTATTGGCTACTTTTAACGGTTAATCCGACCAAAAACTTTACTTAATTTCGTATGCTCTCAATAACCATAAATAAAGGATGGGGAGAGAAGGCACCAGAGAGTGATATTCTGCAAAGGAGAGCAGAAAATTCAACAACAAAAAATCTAAAGCTTCTGCCTCTCCGTAAATTACTATCTCCAATTTTGACCCACCTTCCCCTCAGGACTCGTCTACCTCGAGATATTGGGAGTCTACCTCAAGATATTGAGAGTGCGAGGCTGCAAGCAGTGCAGCTCCAATGCCCGAGCCATCATTTGAATGCTCGATGACAATATTTCCAGCAACATCGTCACCGAGTAGCTCATTCAGCGTACTCTCCATTGCGGTTCTGAATTTAGTGTAGTGCTCGAACAACCCTCCATCCAGTGCTACGACAGACTTCTGCTTCTCCTCCCGGACTGTATCTCTCCCCAGTTTCTTCAGAATTCCAAAGATACCAGCAGCAGACAGACGCGCACCCCGTGTGGCAACAATGTCACAAAGTTCCACTATTATTTTTCTTGTTTTCAGGGAGGTATTAGATATCTGGCAGTAAAGCAGAAGATTAAGAGTGAGTAATCTATACCTACGGAGTTCATTTCTATAATGTCCTCCTGTTTAAAGATTATGAAATAGCATAATTAAGTTCATTACAAGCAAAGAGATCATTTGAGGTCACAGATTTTCTGGGTGAATGATGTCTCACCTCTAAGATATCCTTCAGTTTGCTGCCAACAATTTTGAGGTCCGGAGATGTGTCGTGATGCATGGCAGACATGTGAGGTGTCCTGGATATTTTTGGAGCAACTAAAAGTTACATTTGCAAGTGGAAAGTGAATTTTGAAATTGAACTAAAATGGCACTATAGGATAATTATCTAAGCAGTCCATTCGAATACGAAGTTAACGCTTCACAGGAAGAAAAGACATGCACATTTTTTATAAGGAAAAGTTGATGACGACCATACTCGATACAAATATGTGTAGTTCCTAAAATTTGAGCTTGCTGCACATACAAGCCAAGTATGTCAATACAAGCCAAACTTTAAAGACCATAATACAGTTTTTAACCATAAATAAGGGAAAAAATTGGTTTAAAGAATTAGTTTTCGATCCATCATCAGCCAGAAACAGAGAGGATGGCAGGTCGGTATCTATTGATCAGTATATGAATGCAAGTTCCAGCCAACATATAAACTAGCAATAATAATGGTTTCAGATTTGGAATGTCATTACATTACAGAATGTGAACTCCAAAATCAGCCAAGGGGTTTTCAAGGAAATATCATCATGGATATTGGAGTGCATGTGCTCACAAATGACCCAGATAAGATAGGGTATACCTCAATATAAATGGAATTTTGAGTTTGGGTGGAACCGTATCGCCAAAGAGAGCTGCTTCGTCAGCCATCTTGAACAATACTCTCCGTACAATTTCTCCCAAGTACATACCAGAAATCATCTTTTCGAAAATCTGAAAGTAGTAGTGGAGAGAATTATTCAATGAATATTAATAAAACCATTTCTTCTAGTTCTAGTGAGTTGAGATGAAGAGTGTATTAAGAAATGATTTTACCTGTTCTCCAGGGTTCAAACTCTCAACATCCAATGCGTGATCATATTCTGTTAGTGGCAGATGCGAGGACCGGAAGTTGCCCCATTCCATGTTAATTACCTGCATTAGTACATGATATCCCAGGTATTATTACATCGACAAAGTCAGGCACCCAACATAGATTGTATAACTTTAATGATCAAAGAAAATTGAAGGGAGAGTGCAGGAGAAGTATAGAAGAACACTAGCTTGTCAAAGAACAAACAACAAATCTCACAAGCCACTAACCATTTCTCCTGATTTAGGAAGGAGACCATGCCACTTAGGAATAGCGTGGACTCGCTCTACATAAGCTGCATTTGTCCCAGTACCCAAAATCACAGCAGCAATTACATCGTTATTATAGTATCTACCTCCCGCTAACGTTCCAATTGTGTCATTTACCTATATCTCAAGAAGGACAAAGTCAGCACAAAACAATGCATACACCCACCCACCCCCCAACCCCAGAAATATAAAATTATACAATTGTATTGCAAAATTGTATATCAAGCATTAGCAAAGGAAAAAGGAAAAGGGGAAGAAAAACAAAAACAAAAACTTCAAGTTGAACAATCAACAATGGGAATTACCAAAGCTGTTACACGCATGTCAAGTTTCAGTCTTTCCATGGCTTTGGTTAATTCACCCACCACATCTTCCCCAACCTGAAATGGTAACAGTCAAGACACAACACACAACTGAATGTCAACTTCACAGAAAATTTTAATTAGTAAAAGCAAAATTTCACGGTACATAGCATAGCAAACTCCTTGTGAAATATATGAAGGTTTCATACACTTTAATAAGGATCATTTACTCGTATCCATTGAATCATTCAATCAATGAATGGTCAAGATAAAATGTCAATTAACTTCTCTGGAATATCGATTCTAAATCCCTGGCCCTATCACAACCCCTTAAAAACAAACTAATAAGTCTGCATTTAATTTCAATGGAAATAATAGATTATTTAATAATAAAACTATGTTGCCAGCATGACACATCGTTGCTAACGAAGAATGGGTGTCTTTTGACCAAACCTAGCATTGCAATGCGGGCACAATCTGTTTATCTTTCCTCATCCCAAAGAACTGGGTAGCAAATAATTCCATACCATGGACAAGAGTATCATTCTGCCAGATAACATAATGCATATTCAACACAAAAGAAAAAAACCCCTAATGAAACTAATCAAATGTTCTTTAAAATGATAATGGAAATCTTCTGTATGGTTTTAATGCCATTTTAATCTGGAAAATGATGAAACAACAATATTACATAAACAAAAATGGTTAACAATCAACATAAAGAACGATAATAGAACTCAAGTAGTTAGGATTAACCGTGTCTTCAATGTTGAAGCCTTTTGTCCATTTAATAAGTGTCCCTGATGATATTGATGTTTGTCTCACAGGGAAGGAGAAAGTAAAACCAAGTTCCCTTTGCCTTCCCGGTGCTGGGTGAAAGCCTTCACCCTCTTCAGCAACAAATTTTGCAAGAGCTTGAGCTATAAAATCAAATAGTGCCTGACAGAATCAGCACCAGATACTTCAGCATATGCTCCATCCTAAGGAAATCCAGACTATAAATTTGAGAGGAAAATACTAACTTCTGAAGATCCAGTCATCAAGTGTGGAGGTATCGAAACCTCCTCAAATTCTTGCTTAACAACTCGATTGTCTCTCCCTCCCAACTGCACACGCAACACTCGAAAATTTGTACCGCCAAGATCCAATGCGTAGAAGAGCCCTTTTTCATCTCTAAATTTATGAGGAAAACAAACTGTCATTTTAAAAGACATCAACCATGGAGGAATATGCCATGTAAAATTAAATTGGAACTACTCTTAAAATTTCTTGAATCAATAACTGCCCATTTGAATTTGAAGTGTAGATATCCAACTGCTATTCGGAGTAAAAGGATTCAACTGAGATTACTTTAAAAGGGTGAAACCAATTGAGATCTAAAACAACTTCAAAAATAAAAATAACAATAGGATGAAAGATAGAACAAGTTCATAAACTATTGTCTCTTACAACAGAATAATTGCATAAACTAAAAGTACCATCCATAGAGGTCATAGTAACAAAATGAAAGAATTGATGTAAACTCGACAGACCAATAATTGATAAGGAGATCACCATGAATATTATATTAAAACTTCAAGATAGATCTAGGAAAGAACTCCACAATACTAAATATAAAATTTACAAACTTCGAACTCTCGAGATCACAAAATGAACCTGAAATACAAACAAAACAACTAGAAAAAAAAATGTTTCGTCGTCTTTTAAGCCTTTGCATGAGCTCAAAAAACAATAAGTTCACAGCGAAACATTTAAATCAAGATCAGCATACGAACCATACACCAAAGGTGGGAACTTTTAAGAGGCTTCATTATCATAAAACATCTCAAACAAAACACCAGTAACAGACGCAACAGCCGAACAAATAGATCTAATAATATTCATTAGGAAATCGAAAAGGTAACCGAATAAAACATAATTTACAGTACCCGGTGGGGAGATTATCGACGTAGCTAATCAGCATCTTGAGCTTGCTACCACCTTCCGATGCGAGGCCAGCGTGCATCTCGACGGCCATGGCATCAGCAACTTGCCTCAGTTTCCCGATAGGAGTTCCACACTTTTCCTCGAACTCCCGCAGAATGACCATTGCTCGAGCCCACTTCCCGGAGTTTCTCATCCGGTGGCGCACCACTAGCGCCGCTGCCGCGCAAACCGCAGCTGCGCACACCACCGCCGCTCCCACCGCAACCTTGCCCATCTCACAACCAACGAAAACACTCCAAACTCCAATTCAATGAGAAAAGTCAGGCTCGTAAGCAAAAGCCACAAACTTTGTTGTTCTGTTCCCTTCCTACTCTTTCTCGATTAGGCAAATTCTTGATTCACCAAAAAGAAGCTTCGCATCAGCTTATAGTTTGCAAGTTCCTACGTTAAATTTGCGAGTCTGAAAAATTAGTAAAAATGGGAAAAATATGTTATTTAATTAGAAAAGAACAGTAAAATTAGGGATTTAGAAGGAAACCCAAAGAATTTGAGCGAGTTTCCAGCAAAATCAACTTTTTTCTCGGTGATATCAACACCTCACAAAACCCAGTAAAGTGATTTATCAAAATCATTCTACCTTTTTTGGGTGCAAAATTAGCTTGTGCAAACACATGCAAATTCCTACCCTGTAGCTTCGGTTTGATTTCAACTTGGTAAATTACGAAAACCGCATTACAAAATATATTTTTGTATAAAGCTTTCAACTTTTTGTATTTTAAATTAAACTTGATGCAAATTTCAATTTTGATTCTTTTATTATAGTTGTTCTTTTATTTGAGATAAGAATATGACTCCACTTACAGAAATTATCTGTTCAAAATAAAAATGGAAAAATTAATTTAAAGAAACGAAAGAAATTGATCGTGATATTATACTATATCACCACAAAAAAAAAAAAAAAATCAAATTCGACTCCAATGACAAATAAGTGGAACAAAATAGAAGTTCTTTTTTTTTTCTTTTTTGTCAAATTTGTTGCAATTGGATCATATGACTCCGAGTTTTTTTTTTTTAATAATGCTTTATTTTAAATTTATTCCAAATATATATCAACCTCAAACTATTTTCAAGAACAATGCTTAAGACGACCTATGCTCGCAATTTTGTGGTGGCACGTCTGCTTTTTAATCCAGAGAATCTAGAGGTCCTTGATTTAAATCTTTATAAATCTTTATATTTGGAATAAGTTTAAAATAAAGTATTATTAAAAAAATCACGTGACTCCGGGCCAAAACGCCAATTGGTAAATTCATCCCTACATGCTTGTCATTATATGACCTATTAATAGGACAATTTATTCGTGTTTTAAAATTACTCATTTATTCTTCATTTAAGTTGTAAATAAAGTGGATAAATTTAAAGAACCTTTTGCTGGCGTATAAACCAGGATGGATATAAAAGTGACAGCTTAGAAAGTATTTTTCGCTATGATTTCTACTTAAATTTTGAATTTCAACAAAATTATATGGTTTTGATTAAATGCTCATTCTAACCATAAAGGTTAAAGGAAAAAAAATGATTGGGTTGCAAAATTGGAAAATAATGATACTTTTCAATAATTTATAATTTGGGTATTATTAAAAAATCATTTGATTGGATATGATTTGGGCTGTTTTAAGAAAAAAAAGATCATGCAACTAATAAATGTCAATTTTGAATAAATCTAAAAGCAGCCTCATTGGACTTTGAAAATGAATTTTTCTTTTCCGCATATAAATGTTTATCTGAGCACATTAGTTTATCGGGTCCAGTTATTTGACTTGAGCTTCTAGAGTGTCTAGAATGTCCAAATTATGAGTAAAAAATTTCTATATAAATCATTGAAATACCTCCTACCTACCATCATAGAGTTTTTAAAACTCTTTTCAGACTATATCCAGAGGTATCATTTCATTATTTTGTTATTTTGGGATCAACTTTAATTAACACCCAATTTGACCTTGACAAAAGATGAACATAATCACACCAATTCTAAAATAGAAAATTTACATACAAACTAATTTTTTATTTGCAAAAACAGTATCACAATCTAGACACTGTCTTGAAGAAAGACAGGACGAAATAGATGTCTATAAGAAAGTAGACCATTCCATCTAAAGAGAGATTCTATGAACTTTTACAAACCATGAGTTAATTTGAGATTTCTTTGAGGTGTGAAGAAGAAGAAATCGATGGTAGAAGAAGTTAATCTTCACCACAACTATGAAAGCAAAAATTAGAACTGATAGCAAAGTCTTGTAAAGTATGATCAGAAATATTGTCAAGAAATGAAGGAAGGAAAGACAAAACATCATATACAAATTTGAAAGAGAACACAAGCATACCATTTTGCAGTCTCTACAATATTTTATTGGTGGAAGAACTCTTGAAATACTTAAAAATCTAATATGGCTATGATGTTCTATATAATAAAAAATTCTACCTCCACTTTGATCCAAATTTAAAGACGGTTGTCTTCTTTGTTAGTACAACATGCGAAATGAGAATTACATAATATTTAACAATAAAAATCACTGACATATTTAATATCTTAATTAGGCCACTAAAGAAGATATAGGAAAAATTCAAGTACTATGAGAGTACCATACTCTCTTTGTTCGCATTATGATTTTGTCTCCATAAATAATTTTTTAATGTTTGTGGACCATACATCATCTTTAATACGATGTTGGTGCAGGCAATGAACTAAATGAGTATCCATACTCTTGTACTATCAGAAATTTTCCAAGCGAGATATTGAGATGAAGACAAATTGATTGGACGTTAGAGCCAAAGAGGCCCTTTCCCCACCACTACCCCAACCCAAGAGTTGTTAACCTGAGGTACTTCTTTTCACCATTATGTTTATACCTACCAATTGAGGTAATGTTTCCTTAAATTTTAGGGGCCAACTCTTAAGGACCTCTCAGAGTTAGGGGCCTTTGCCACGCAGCCCCTCCATTAGGTACTTGTCATTCCTTTAGTTCTAAATCCAAATAGAAATCAGATTCCTGAACTACTTGTTGTTCCTAGAACAGTAGTTTTTTTTATTGGAAAAACAGGTTGTTAAGTACCACATGGCCACGTTCTTTTGCTTGGGGCATCCAACTCTCAAATCTTATCCATCTCGAATGGTTCTCAGATGCAAAATAAGCATAATAGTTTCCCCTTTTTTCCTGTCAATACTACATTGGTATACTCGCAAGAACCACACACATGGAGAGGAGATGGGTAGGAGGAATCTGCCCAACATAGTGATCAGAATTATGTATCTTTTACATGATATGATTTGACGTTTATACCCGAGAGTTCTCAGTCCACCACCGAATAGAAAATTAAAAATATCACACTACTGGGCTTTCAAAAAAGAGTTGATCTCCATTAACTCTTGAAGTTATAAGCTAAAAGCCATGCCCAATCACTCAGGGAAATGTTATACTAACAGAGAAAATATATCCATTGGAGAAGGTTTGGAACTCAGATTTTCTACAGTATTCATATCTCAATCATACAAAAAAGTTCAACACTCGCAGAATCATATCAGCTAGCAAAATCTGGTAGAACCAGTATCAGATTCGAAACTACTATTCAACGAATTCTGCGGGAGAAGGAATAACAGGCAAAAGAAAATTTCCAAATGGGGAATCAAGGATCTTAAAATTACCAGTGCAACCATCTTGTTTGGCCTGTGCCACAGCAAAACTCTTAGCCTGTTGAATCCTGAATTCACTTCCAGTAGCAACAGGAAACTGTGCGAATCCAAAATTTTCATAAGAAATCTTATGTCTGATAAATAACCATGGCAGTTTATAAGGAAAGCAAAACCAAGGAAAAGATATCCTCACAGTCGAGCCTTTCGTTGATGCTGAAACTCTCTCTCTCTCTACAGCAGCTGAAGATAAAGTTCTGCAATCGACAGGTTTTTCGAATAAACTTAACTCAAAATTAAAGCAGCGAATACAAAAGTCCGCTGTTGTTTTGATCTTTCCTTTCATAGTTGAAAAGGTCAATTACGAAGGTACGATTCAATCCAGAATTCCAGATTATTATCCATTATCCAAAAATAGAAAATCAAAACTACGTACTATTAAAATCTCTTGATCGAGAATTTCATTCAATCCTCCAAACTCAATACAAATTCCTGCAATTGCCAACGAAACCATCGGCAGTAACTAACATCTACGTCGTAGTCTCAAACTTTTAGATTTTTAACCCTCACATCCGTAGTGCTTCATCAAGAACAACTCATGGCAAAGAAAAATAAACTGAAAAGTTTCGTTTAGCGAACAGAAAAGACAGTATGCATTTATCCGACGGCGGTGGCCGTAGAGGAGAGGCAAGAATTACCGGCGAGACGGTGTTTGATCGGTTTTCCGCCGCTTGCTCTGAGACGACGGCGCCATAATTTCCCGGTCGTTTCCCGGCTTCGAAACTTTCCGTTCCATTTCCAAAGAAGCCCAGTGGATCAGGGCTGTGGCAAAGTTTTAACGAACGAATAAAAGAAGATTAGTCTGAGCTAGGCCCATTTCTCTAACCCTTTAGATAATAGTATTGGACTTTACTATATTTCGGCCCAAACAGATCTCTAGGTAAGTTATGGGCTTTCAGCCCTAGGCAAAGTTTAGAAAACAGTTATGGACTATTTCGGCCCATCCAAGCCCATTTCTGAAAATTATTCTGCGGCGAAGTTAGAGAACAGTTATGGGCTCTATTTCAGCCCAAATAAACATCTAGGCCTGCTAGAAGATTAGTTAATCAATAGTTTTATTTTTTATATATTCAAAAACTTACATTAAGCTATAGTAAGTATTGAGATCTCTTGTACAAGAAATAAATCTCAAGTTTCGTAATTAATACTTATAAAATTATTAGACAGATATATAAAATATAAATGAAGCCACAATGTAGAGAACACAAGAGTTACTTTCTTTATTAGTTGATATAGTGAGTATATATACACATATATTTTAGAATATTACAATTCTTCAAATAAGGAGGAAAATTCAAATATATAAGAATAAGGGATTTTTCTCCTTTTGTTTCACATATACACATTGGAAGTTATTAATGTCTAAATTAGCTAAATTATGTTCAAGTAGCATATCTGCATTTTTTTTTACTTAGTTTATTTATAAATTTTTTGGGTGGGTATGATTTTTTTTTTTCAAAGTGAATTTTAAAAATAACAATGATTTTTTTTCTTACTCCAACAAGAGATTCAAACATCATGAGGATCCCAACAAAAAATCCTAGAGATTTTTGTGGCCAACCCCACATGGGATTTGCCTCATTCAAAATAAAACATTTTCAAAGGCATATACCATTAAAATATATTAAATTAGTATCACTTTTGAGGATTTTAGCAATGATTATTTTTCAACTGACCCACCACTTAATTTTCCCCCCTATGATCTCTCTTTAATTTCAAAGAAATGAAATTACAGTATGCAAATTAATTAATGAGATTTGGCCATGGAAAAAAAAACTAAATCTTTAAGAAAGTAAAATGAAATGGAGTACCACATCAATTGTCACTCAATATTAGATAATTTTTTTTTGTTTCTCAAAATTAATTATATATATAATAATAATAAAACGAAGAATAAAATTACTAGATTCTCAAATTTTTTCAAATTTAACTATTTTATCTCGAAATAAAGAATGTGTTAAAATTATGAAAAATTTAAAAAGTATTACATGCACATGACAAAACATCCATTGAGGTAACATAAAGTAAGTGAAGCTTACATTTATAATTTCACTATCATTAACATTGTTAATGGTGTGGGACTCAAGCCTCAAGGTGGTCAATGGTGACTCGATCATTTTCTCATTGAAATTTGGTAACCAAAAAGAGTAACAAGGCCTCAAAACTTTCTTTGAAAGTCAATGAATAGAAACCCATTTACTTTTTTGTATATTTAGATTGAAAATATTGGTAGCTTGTTAATATACATAAATTGGTCGAAAATTTTTATATATATAAAAAAAAAAGCAACAACGATAAGAAAATTATAAAAAAAAAATAAAAAAGAATGAGTTCAAATTCCCATAATACCCACAAGGTATTGACCCGATTGGTTCCGTTATTATAAACATTTCCTACCAATGTATATACTTTATTGGTCTATAGTCTATCAACTATGAACACAAACTTCAATTTTTCTCACATAATACTTTCAAGTTTTTGCGTCGGTATAAAAATTTAGGTCAAGCAATTAATTGTCGAGCGCGTTTTCGACTTGTTTAAGCTAAGGGATGCACACATACTAGGGTTTCTCTTTTGTCTTTATAAGAGAGAATTTCCCCCTCCAAACATTGTGGGTGTACGAAAAGTTGACCCAATAAAATCAAATGAATGTCCATTTCCTAATCGCTCAATAAATTGGCTTGTGGGGAATTATATTGAACAACAGAATTACCCTATTCCCTATTTTGTCAACTTAAGATAAGGTTTTATATTTAGTCAAGTGGTGATAATGGGTGTTTTTTTTTTCTCCTTTTTGACTTTTCTCCCCCTTCAATTTTACCTCTCTTTAGTATTTGACCCATTTTAATTTTTTAAAAAAGGTACAACACCGAATTTTGATTTATTAATCATGCATTGAAATCATTATATTCAAAAAAAAAAACCGACGACTTTTTATTGAATTCATTAGGGTTGGCCTTAATGGGCATGTAAAAAATTAAACCACAAATGATTGTGGGTCAACAAGTCTTTGAGGAACTATGATAAAATAGAATGTGGGTGTATGTGTGCAATCTTCTATTTCTATTGGAAAATCTATTTTCCATTATGTGTATGTTAATAGGATCTTTTTGGTTATTACTCTCCTAATTAATCTTCTTAATAGCAACTTACAGTGGAGATCTGTGTAGATATTTAGAGGTCATTCCACAATTAATAATTGTTTTAAAAATGTATTTGATAATTGTTTTTTTTGTGTTAATTAACTTTAAGAAAATAGAAAATTAAGAATAAAAACATATGAAATATAGCTCAACTAACTGATAAAACATATATCATTGACCAAAAGTCAAAGATTATAATGAATTGAGAAATTAAATTAGAAAATTGCTAAATATAATGGGCCATTATGCTTTCATTTGTTTAAAACTTCCTTTTACATATTTTAAAAGAATGATCAATTTTCAAACATATATCTAATTGCGTCACTTAATCAAATGAGCGAGGTGGGATTATTCTTTTATGGAATTTGTTGCTTTTGGGTCTATTATTGAGTAAATTGTTGGAGCCCAAAGTAATAATTAGTATTGGATCAATATTCTTTTTTACTTACATGTGCATAAGAGTAACTTTGGGGCACAATTAATTATTGCTTAATTATCATGTTTTTATTGGAAAGTAGATGTGAAACATTATGATTATATCCTATCAAGATTGAATAATCCAAAGTGTGTGTAGGAGACCACTTCTCAAAGAGAAGTCCATCTCATATGAATTTTTTTTTTAATTTCGATTTTTTTTAACAATAATTATTGCAAACAAATGTACCGTGTCAAAACTTTAATTAAAAATGAGAAAAAAAGATTGTTAGGCATATGACTTTTGAATTAATCTTGAATAATTATTCAATATTTTAGGGCTCAGCTCGTTGGATAACACTTTTATATATTTTGTTTCTCGTTTATATTTCCTCTTTTTAAATAAAGAAAAGTAGAAAGGTACTCGATAACTATTTCTTATTTATTGCTCATCTTCTTTGAACCTTTAAATTTTATATGAAAATTAAAATTTTTAAATTAAATATTCAAAATTTTTACGTTAGATTTTGTTTTTAAATATTATTTATATGCATTTACTAAGTCAAGAATGATGGAAAAATATATTTTATTTGTGTTTTAGAAAACAAAAATAATAATAATAATAATGAGAGAAAGAGAAACTTATTTTTCACGTTTCAAAATTTCTATACAATTTTAGAAACATTTCTAAATAATGAAAAATAAAAACTAGAACCAATTATCAAAACACTTATATATATTTTTCAAAAATTGAAAACCAGAGACGAGGTAACCTTGAAATGGATGTCTGAATTATATTGTTATTGAGATATCTAATTCATGACAACCACATATCTTAATTATAAGAGGATATTGAAACCATAACATAAAGGCTCTATTTATAATAGGTCAAATATCATAATTCGAAAATAATATTGTAATCTTTATAACACAACAATATCCTACCCGGTAGGAATTTGTAATAGTATTGAAAAATTATTTTCTTCACAGATATGGTTTTCTGTTTTGGCTCCATAATCCCAACAGTTATTGAGATATCTAATTCATGACAAGCTCATCTAACTAAATTGTAATCATAAACCATCACCTAACTAATTAATGACAAGAACATAAAATTCGGGTTCTTTTTCTTCAAGAGACAATCAAATCATGAAACTTCTTGGAAGCTTTAGGTTCATGCTTATACGTACGTACATCATCCTCTTAAAAGGTCCACGTTGATGATAAAATACCATGGAATTTAAACATTTCATCTCAAATTCAAATACTCAGTCATCATGCTATCAAGGGGAAGCAGTACTGAATAATGTTATGCATCTTAAATGGCAAGGAGTCCAATTATAGCCAAAAACATTATTATTTGTCACGCTTTAACTCGAGTATTGAAATAGAAAATATGCAGAACAGAAAGGATCACGCATCGCAAGGTTAAACACTCTTAACTTTTAACTGACCATATTGGAGTAGTAGAATAAGTCAATGAGTGAAATCACGTACATCAATAACCATCAAGGATAAATACTTTTAGATGAGGTGAAAAGAATCGGGTAACTTAAAACTTAAATCATTTATGGATCACATCTAATTACCAGCTAGGTTTTGAAACATGAAAAAGAAAAAGAAAAAGAATCCCATAAAACAACAGAGAACAATTTGAATTTGGTGACATAAACCTAAAGTTTGTAAAGCTATTATAAATAATTAAACACATTTTTCAAAGCAGATTCCCATTAAGAACAACACAGCACAGATTTAATTTGTTCATGGCAGAGATTCATCCCTTTTTAAAGTTAGATATATAGAGAATCCAGCAAAAAAAGAAGGGCCAAATTAAAATTAATAAAACTCAATAACCTGACTGGTCTATTTTTATTGTTTAATTTGGTTTTTTTGAAGAGAATGTGTGTCATCGCACATCCATGTGCGGAGATCTGCGCCCCACGTGCGATATGGCCATCTTCCAATATTGCCCCTAGTGGCCTCACCAGCAACAACTGCAACAGCATGCAACAGCAACTCACTGTTTCAATATATTTTCTCTTAACTTCAAACTTTGACAGTTTTGGAAAGCCATGCAGAAAACAGAAAAAGAAAAAGAAAAAGATTGAAGTGGCAGCTGAAGAAAAAGTTTAAAAAAGATTCGCAAGAGATGGAGATATTATTATTCAAAGACAACGTTTGGTTGGTGATCCCACGAAAATATAAATCTGGAAATAATTCATTCTAGCTAAAACTTTAATTACCAACTAAATATTTAGTTCAATTTAAAATAGTATTAAATAAGATAAATTGGGGTGGGTAGTAAAAATCTTTTTTATATTTCAAAATATATCACTTGTTTTTTAAAATTTTTAAATATAACACAATTTTTCACTTATTATATCAGTCGTATATCATATGTATATCACATACATATTATAAGTATATTAGTAGTATATCATACGTATATTACATACATATATCAATAGTCAGATGTAATACAAATATATTACCAGATATATTACAGATATACATTATTTGGGTAAAGTTATCATTTTAAAATTGGATCTCTGCTTTTTTAAGTGTTATATTTGAAAAAACTAAATGTGGTTGCTATTTTGTTAAATATTTGTGCTATATTTACAACTGCCCCATTAATTAATCTATTAATATATATGTTACAATTTTTGTAGAATAATTATTTTATAATATTATATAATTTTACATATTTTAATTTTAATAAAAAATAAATTTTGTTTATACCATGAAATAATATATTTTTTGTTATGTCAGATAATTCAGCAGCTTCAAATTCAAAATCCAAAACAAATATAAAAATATTGTTTTTAGAATTTCTCAGTCAAAAATAGTTTTAAATATGCCAAATAGATGTTTTAATTAATCTGAACACAAAAATAAAATACAGCATATATACTAAAGTAGCATAATTTGCAAAAAAAAAAAAAAAAAAAAAAAACTGTTTGTAATTCTAAAAAACATAAGTGTTTCGTAACTATTTTATCTCTTATAGAATCTTTCATTGAAAAAGATCAAAGAATCAATAAGGTTTGTAAAGCACGTGGTAATGTTTTGAGATGAAATCTATGAGTGCGGATGCTTCCTTATTTTTAAGAAAATTTTCAAAATTGTATATACAAGTTTTTTAACTAGCAAAAGCAATTTTATTTTTCAAGCCTACGACACTCGATTTTGAATATCTTTTTTTTGCACTGGTTTTGGATTATTTGGCTTTTCTTTTGAACCTTTTTGTGAGCTTTCTGGAAATGAAGATGAGCTGTGCGAATAGCTGGCTTTGGCATTGGCTGTGTAAGAATCTGATGTATCACGTGAAAGGCTATAGTTTTTTTTTTTTTTCTTGGAATTTTTATGGATGGTATTAAAATAAGCAATCTGAGGCTGCCTTAGGATTGGCTACCTCCGATTCTATTGTTTTATGCTAGAAGATTAAAATAATAAAATGATTAAATTAGCACTGATGATTAACATGTGCGTTAAATGATTGAAGAAGGTGTGTTTTTGGGATTGTTTTTTCAATGAGTACAGTGTATGCTGTTAAAAAGTATTTTGATTATAAGCATTTTAGTGAAAAATATTCAATGATCCATACTTGGATGTTTGGTTTTACTTTCCTAAAAATGCTTGACCATTTGACGCAGAAGCTTTTCATAGAGTAAGCATTTTTTTTATATTTTTTGAAAGAATACATAAATCATGTGATCAACGTTTCAAATGAAGAGAAGTACTCATAAGTCGTGTCAAAAGTACTCCCAACGTAGCTCTCAAATCAATTACCCTAATATTTATGTTTACACAGTGCTTATTTAACATGATATGTAAGTAGAATTGATATTCTTTTCGATTTCAAATGATAATGTATTAAATAATACGATACTAGCCAAAATGTAATTCTAATTAAGATCCATTAGTTTCCTTCTTTAGTTAATATGGCTGGAGCGGAACAACAAAACGTTTTCAGATTCTTCAAAGTCTTCTATCAACCTTTGGGAGGACATTAAGGTTTCTGCATACTTCACAATGGTATAAAAAATCCTCCCTTATTTGTAATTATGATGTACCACCATTTCTTTAAATTAGAGTGTTTTTCTCTAAGTCCCCTTTTTCATGTATACTTCTCACACTAATGAACCTAGACATTAGGACTAAATTTAACCAATGAAAATATGAATATTAATTAGATAATAAATGACATTATGAGAGCTCCAACTTAGAATCTACAACGTTAATACCCTATTAAACTACCACTAATATGCCAATTTGAATATAACTCATCCTCGATCAAAAATTGGAAGTTGGAAATCTCTACCCTCACACATTAAACTAAAAGATAAAAAAGATAATTCTAAGGGTGAGGATTTAGGAATGACAAATTGGTGGAAGTTTGTACGAGGGGCAAGTATACCAAACAAAATAAAAGTGTTTTGTCGGCCGACTTTCAATATTATTCTTTGGGCTCGAGATAATCTAAATTAACATAGATTGGACATAAATCTTGTTAAGGATCCTACATTAAAAAGGGAAGAGACCTTATAATAGTTTATAATGGACATGAGCTACTCCTCTCATTGTCGATTGACCAAATTCTCATTTCTTGAATATACATTACCGAGGCCTAAAACTATCAACACTTTCGACTCACTCTAAGGATCAAAGAGTTTATCCTAATGTCGTTGGTGTACCTTGGAACAGAAGAAATCGAGAGTTATGGACAGTGTAAAGAAGGTTGTTGGAATTGGAAAATAACTTACATTTCTCCATTCATGGCACAAAATAAAAGAGGTTATTAACTCTTCAATCGTCTCGTCCCCTCTCTCAAGGCTTAAATGTGAGATGGCTTCCTCTACAGGGTGAGAAAATCACACAAAAAAAAAAGGAAATAAATAGGGCGCTACTTTCCCGAACTCTGAAGGCGAAATTGTGTACCTTAATGCAAATGATTTCGCATGTCACTAATGTAGGTGTGGTTGAAAAGCTTTTGCTGTTCGTTCGTGAAAGTACGATCGTTGAGGTGAAGTTAATTTAATTTAGTGAGCGTGAGAATTGACTATGCTAAATGATAGTTTAGTAAAATATTTATCATATAGAAGTAGAACTCATAATTTGAAAAATTTCTCTAACTGTCTCATCAATTTTTCTATTTTTCTTCCTTCCATTTTTACTTCGCGAATGGAGAGAATATTGTGTATTCCTCGAACTAACAAAAATGGAGGTAAAAATGAGAAAGACAAGCTGGAGGAATATGATTTTCTTTCAATCTCGTAACTTTAGTAGCTAGACGCTTTTAAGGGTAGTCTTCTATGGATTTGAGGGATTTACAATTAAGTATTGAATACATGTCTGAATTTTAGACGAGCTGGATGAATGTGTGATCGTAACTTGGGTGATATGTTGTTATTTTGTTGCCAACTATGTTTAAAAAAAATATAAATAAATAGAAGTTAAAAATTAAAATTAATAGGTTACGATATATACACATATTCTAAAAAGAAATTCATCGAAATTCTGGAAGGCCAAGACGTGTAGTGTAGGATGGTTTGTCCAAAAAGCTTCTTTTCCAGCTTGGCACTCCCTTTTCCAATATCCTGGAGCACTGCCACGTATTCCCATATTTTTCTTCCCAACAAAATTAGCAGAAAAAATGAAAATCTAAATTTTCTCATTAAATATTGGAATACTAGTTTGAAACTCAATTAATTTCTTATAGTTTTAGGGAAAAAAATTCGTACCCAGCATCTAAATTAATTGTCATAATTTTATTATTGTAAAAGTTGTTATAAAGTTATAACATTGTTACCAATCAACTTTGAATATTACTCAATTAAGACACATCTTCGATTAATAAGTTGTAAGTTCTTTAGATCCCTACGTCAGTTTTGGTTTATTAATGGTAATGATAGTTTTTCTTTTTCTTTTTTCTCATAATTCTTTCTGAAAATAAACTAATTAAAATAGATATATATACTATAGACAGGAGTCAAACATAGAAGGGCCTGAATGAGTCATACACAGCAGAGTTAGGCAGCTGGATCATGTGCCCCCATGATCACCACACACCCAACTAGCAAAGCCCATCATCACCATTAAAATATCCCCCGTGGGCCCCACTACCAATTTTCATCTGTGGGACCCACCCCACCACCCACCCAATAAGAATCAAGATATTCCTTCCACGACAGTCTGCTTTACACAATAAAACACCACTGGGTATTTTTTTCCCCCACTTGGTTAATAAAATAAAAATAAAAATAAAAATAGCCCGTTTGGTTTATGCTTTTATTAACTTTGCCATAATAAGTAGCCTTTTGGTCACCGTCTTGTAGTGCAAATCTAGAAAGCCCAAATATTCCATTGTCCTAACTCCTAAACTAATATATTCAATATTCTTTTAATAATTTAGAGTGTTCAGGTTTAAAAAAAAAAAAAAGATCCTTAAAAAAGTTGTATAATTAATGCTCAAATCCTAAGTTTCCAAACTATAGAAGTAAATATTTATAATATATCCCTACAAATATTGTTAATAATGGCAATAACTTAAATGCTTGATATCCATATTGGTATAATAGATTTTGTTATATTTGTTAAATTCATACACTAATCACTCTTCAATTGCTATAATCAAAATAAGTAAATTTCTATTGTTTTCTTTACATACATGTAGGAATTGTTTCAAGTCAAAGGTTTTGGAAAGGTCAAAAAGGAAACGAAATCCCAAAATCCCTCATATGTAATGTATGTTATATTGAGTATAAATATCAAGGAGAAATTACAAATTTTTCAAGAGTAAGAAAAGAAAGGTATATACTTCATTCAAGGAATCAAATGACCTATGTGTAGCCTTATCCAAAATAAACCTATTGATGAAGATGGTCTTCATTTGGTAGGAATCTTTAGGATGATATAAGTTCATCTAGGACCCCATCAAAATAGAGAATTCCTATTCATATTTCAATTATTCAATCAATAATTTTTTAAACCCACCCGTGACTCTCCAAAATTAAAATATGAGATGGGAAGGAAGGATTCAAATCTTAGGATATGTTTGGGAGTGATTTAGGTTGCTATTATCAAAATCACTCCCATTTCCATTAATCATGTTCGGCAAATTTAAAAATTGATTTTCAAGGTATCACATCAATTATACTTATATTTTTTTTTCAAAATTATTCATTCTACTATCACTCTCAAAGACACCCTCACTCCTTTAAAAAATGTTAACATATAAATGAGAGAGATAATTCTCAAACTCAAAAGTCTTCCAATCCTTAGAGTCAAAAGTAAACATGTTAGTAATAAAACTTGTCTTAAAAAAAAGTCCAAAAAATAATACGTTACATAAACAAAATATATATTGATTTTTTCTTCAATTATGATAGGTCCAATATGTCATACATCATCCTTCATAACCATCAAGACTAGTAAGTCTATACAATTGTCTACAATTCCATATATGGTTAGAAAATTTAACTCAACACCGACTCTGTTTCCTCGAGTGGAACTCCCGAGGGAAGAGTTAATGAGAATGGTGTCAAAATATCAACAAATGCACGGAATGCATCTCACATCTCAACCCACAAGTTGTCTCATGTAATAAATTCAAAATTGTATCATTCAAATCAAAATGAAAAAAGGAAAAAGAAGAAAAAAAGTAAGAAAAGTAGAAGAGAGTTTTTAGGGAAAATGCTGTGAATCCCAATGGCACAAAAACGGGGAACAAACAAGGTGCTCCTGTTATAGAAACAAGGAAGTGACGCACCAAGAGCCAAAAACATACTTGTCAGAATGGCATTTAATTTTTTCTCTCCCAATTTTCTTCTGTGGGTCTCTCTCTTCTCTTGTTCACTCCAAGGAAGCTGCCTCTCCTCTTCAAAACCTCACAACCTAGATAAGAAAATTCTCTCTTTCTCTCTCTGGAACCTATTTTGTATGTTTAGTAAACGACAATAGAGTCTCAGACAGAAGATTGGATAAATGGGGTTATCAAGGGGAGAGTGGCGCTTTAGGCCACCCAAATTCTGTTTCCCTCCTTCCATCTGTTTGATGAAATGCCTGTGAGAAAATGACCTCTTCAATCTCTTCTCATTTTCCCTCTCTGCGTCCATCACGCCACCCCTCCCCCTTTTGGGTCGTTGTTTTGACCACTTGTTCTTGATTATATGATTGTGATTGGAAATAATGATTCTAATTATTCCAAATGGGAAATTTTGCTTAATGACTTGATTTACTCCCTTCCCAATATTGGTCAAATTATGCATTGGAGACAGCCATGTTCTGTCCATTTGGGTGTGTGGGAGACATCCAGAAAAGGATAAGTTTGCAGTCAAGTTTCCAAATTTGATCCATGGGATGGCTTTCCTTTTGTTGGTGATGGTGGCTTTCTTTCTGCCCATTGGTGGTTTGCATTTGAGAAGAACCACCAAGACTCGTGGGTTTTGTGTTGGTATACAGTGGGACTCGGACTCTCTATAGCTTCAATCATGGTTTGGACACGTTTCTGAAAATGGAAGAATATGATTGTTAAAAATTAGATGTTGCTCAAATTGATTAAGGTATTAAGAACCTCTTTCAAAAGTCAAAAGTTCAAATCTTCTGTTGAACTAAAATAAATGTTTTAGATGTCTCGAGACGAAGGATATAGTGTAAAGTATGAAAAGAGAGATATTAATATAACTTGTTCGATAAATAGGATAATATATTTGATTGCATTGGAAAGGTCTAGGGAATGATGTGGAAATATGAGAATGAGATTCAAATTCCAAGTTTGTGAACAAAATGCTTCTATCTCTATGGTTCTATTCCTCCAATCAGATGAAAGGAAAACAGGCTCTTGGCCCAGAGCCCATCCCCCATCATGGCCTGTGGGGGAAAAATGAAAATGCAATTTTCTTTCCCAAAAAATCATAGTCAACTGATTGGTTTTATGAAGAAAAGAGAAAAGGAATGGTAAACAGTAAAAAGTATAATTACATGTGAAAGTTTTGCAGGAGAAAGAGGCAGAGAGGACAGTACTTAGAGAAACAAAGGTAGACAGTTTTCAGGAACATTCCAATTGTGCTGATGACTGATTTTTACCATACAATACAATATTATGTTGTCACCGTAACTTTAACCCCTTTGAATCTGAATCTAATTAATATTATTTCATCTAATTCTATATATATATATATATATATATAAAAAGTTAGTTCCTTTTTATATGTTTCAAGCATCAATCATTTATAAATAGTGAAAATTGATCGAAACCGAACTCAATTTATACATTTTTACAAAGTGATTTATTTTCTTTTTCTAGTGCAAGGAATATGGAGTATAAAGATTTTAAAATAAAAGGTTCTTTTAACTTTTGACATAGTTATTTTCACTAAAACTAGTTTAAAATTTTCAATTCGTGTGAACCCCTTTCAAATTTACAAGACCTCAAAAATCACTTATAAACTCTATGGTTACTAAATGATATCTAAAAACTTAGAATTGTTGCAAAACTTTCAATGATACGAGTTGCAAATTTTCATTTAAAAGAGGAAAAAAAGTTGACATTTTTCTTTAAAAATTTTCAAAACTCACTCTTTTGCCTCCCTCTCTTTTCTTCATGGGAAATTGAACCATATTTCAGAACACAGCTGACAAATCTGAACAGACAAATATTTTTTTAAATCTCAACCAACGTAAAAGAAAATGAAAGAAATAAAGGGTATCACACAAACACAATGAAGTTCGCCATTGCCGATTCAGTCACAGATTCAAAGCTATATTCCTTTAGAGAGAGAGAGAGAGAGATGGAAAAGACTTGAAAAAAGGAATGAAAATAAATTTATTATGGCAAGTTATGATCCAATATGTAAAAAAATCCCCCCCTTCTCTCCCTTTTCCCTTCTATTAATACCTTATCCCATAAAGCCTCCCCATTCCCTCGAGCAAGAGAAGAAAAAGAAGAAGGAAAAAAAAAACAAAAAACAAAAAACAAAAAGGAGTGCTCTCTACGGGGGTATCTCTCTGAGCAATTCATGTACCTGATTCCCACAAACAAGTACTTCTTCAATTCATTCTCCTTCAATCATCATGTGTGTTTCAATCTCCTCCTCTGCCCCTGCCCCTGCCCCTGCCCCTGCCCCCACTCTCTCTTCATCCAAATTCCCGCCGCCGCAAATATTTCAGTTGTTTGATGTTTTCCCCAAAAAGCAGACGGAGCAATTTTTTTCCTGGGAGATTATAAGCGAAGCGAAATCTCTGTTCTCTCTGGCTTTTCCAATTGCTCTGACGGCTCTCATAATTTACTCTCGTTCAATCATATCCATGCTTTTTCTCGGCCGGCTCGGTGACATTGAACTCGCCGCCGGTTCTCTCGCCATCGCCTTCGCCAACATCACCGGCTACTCTGTTCTCTCCGGGTTGGCTTTGGGAATGGAGCCACTCTGTTCTCAGGCATTCGGAGCCCACCGTCCGAAGCTTCTCTCTTTAACCCTTCACCGCGCGGTGATTTTTCTCCTCGTTTCTTCAATACCCATTTCTTTACTCTGGGTAAAAATGGCGAAAATTTTACTGTTTCTCCGTCAAGATCCGGGGATTACAGAGATGGCGCAGACTTATTTGATTTTCTCTCTCCCGGAGCTGGTGACGAATTCGTTTATTAACCCAATCCGCATTTACCTTCGCGCTCAGGGCGTCACCGTCCCTCTCACTTTAGCATCGCTCGCCGGGGCTGTCTTTCACGTGCCGATCAATTTGCTGTTGGTGTCCCATTTCGAGTTTGGCGTGGCCGGCGTGGCGGCGGCGGCGGCGGCTACCAATTTTCTGGTGTTGGTTTTTTTGGTGGCGTACGTCGTCGTTTCGGGGGTTCACGCTCCTACTTGGACGGCGCCGAGCCGGGAGTGTCTGAGCGGCTGGAAGCCGCTGCTGGAGCTAGCCGCGCCGAGCTGCGTCTCGGTTTGCTTGGAGTGGTGGTGGTACGAGATTATGATCGTGCTGTGTGGCCTTCTGGTGGGCCCCAAAGCAACCGTCGCTTCCATGGGGGTTTTGATTCAAACGACGTCGTTGATTTATATTTTTCCATCGTCGCTTGGCTTCGCTGTCTCCACCCGCGTCGGAAACGAACTCGGCGCCGGCCGGCCGCACAAGGCGAAATTATCCGCCGTGGTGGCGGTGTTTGTGGCGGCGATGTTGGGATTGGGGGCCACGATGTTCGCGACGGGGATGAGGAATAAGTGGGCCCGGATGTTCACCGACGACGCGGAAATCCTGCGGCTTACGTCGGTGGCGCTGCCGATTTTGGGGCTGTGTGAGCTCGGGAACTGCCCGCAGACAGTCGGGTGCGGCGTTCTGAGAGGGAGCGCGCGGCCATCCACGGCGGCGAACATAAACCTCGGCGCGTTTTACGGCGTGGGCATGCCGGTGGCGGTTGGGCTCGCGTTCAGGTTAGGGGTTGGGTTTTGTGGGCTTTGGTTGGGCCTATTGTCGGCCCAAGTTTGTTGTGCTGGGCTTATGTTGTATGTAATCGGCACCACTGACTGGGACTTCCAAGCTTGTAGGTCCCACATGCTGACGTGTACTGCGGGTGAAGAATTACCCTTGATTTCTCCGCCACATAATTCATCTTAATTTACACCAAATTGTAAACCAATTTTATTGTTTAGCTCCAGAAGAAAAACCTTTCTTTTTTACCTCTTCGAGATCCTATCTGCATCAATTTTTTTTTTCCATATTTATTTAATTAATTAATTCGCAGTATCTATCGACTTTAATAACTATAATCGTATGACAAAAATTTCGTTATCATATATTATGAATTAGTCAAAATTAATTCAGTTGTCAATATAAACAAATACGAAGTACAACTTATTAGAGTGTGGACAAAATTTCAACGTTCTATCCATGTACATTTTTCTATTTATCTTAATCATTGTTATCTTTTGTACTAACTATTCTTGTATAATCATGAAAAATTTTAAATCAATCGTCACTATTAATTTATAATATCGAAGTTATTTAATTTAAAAAGATCTCCTAAATATTGATGTTCTTCTAATCCTTATTTGAATATTTTATATTATCCATCCAGGAAGACAACTTCAAACCCATGGAATTCATCTTCCTATTGTATTTGAAATTGGGATAAGACTTTGATTATATTAGAACAAAATCTTATCACTAAGGGGGTGGGGGGTAAAATTTGTTAGAAAAATGGCATTAATGAAGGGGGAATTGGAGTTGAGGGAAATGTCTCAAAAATTCAGACATGTTTGGTCTGTTTCTTTCATAAGTTTTGTTTTTGGTTGGATGTTCTAATCTAACGCATGCATAGTAGCACCCATCACCATCACAGACCTATGGTAGGTCAGTACGTGCACAAAAAACATCATGGATCTGTTTCTAACAGTATCACCGTTTTCCTTCCATTCCCATTATGCCCCTCTCTCCGCCCATTTTTTTCACCCCCATTTTTTTCCTCAAGCAAATTATTGAAGAGACCACAACAATGTAGTTGGTGGTTTTACATCCTTAAATTCATAAGAGAGATATTACAAAATGTATTTTGAACATATATCTAAGGGTTATAAGAGCACGCAGATTTCAAATCTAAATCTCCAATAATTATTAAAAGCATTCATAACTGTGTAGCAACCATATTGAATAATTTTTTTTTTTTTACTTGTCCTCCTCATACGAAATGTTAGGTCCCCTCAAGATCCGTTTGAGCTTTTTGGACTCTGATACCATATCAATATTCATGGGTTCCATCTCAAAATCAATTGGCAATGAAATGAGTAATCCATGTCTATTATAAACCATTGTTAGGTCCCCTCTGTTTTTAATGTGAGATCCTTAACACATTGCAAATAACCTTAAAATTTTTCAACCAAATATAGCCACATTGAATAAATTTTTTCCTACTCCTTTCCTTCATATGAAATATTTAAAAATTTTCAATTTCATTGTGAATGGCCTTAAAAATTTTCAACCAAATATATATTTAATAATGCGATTAAAATAATTGAATGATAGAAAGGGTGACATGTCATTTGAATAGTCTTTATGATAATAGATGTGTCTTTTTCCTTTTAGTTGGATGAGATATGAGAAGTCTTGTTAATCTATGGTAACATCTCATCTATTATCATTAAATATAGCATATTCATACCCAATTTGAAAGATGCTGTATATTAAAATGACAATTTTCTCATTTTTCAGGGAAACTTTTCTCTCTCTCTCAACTCCCCTATCATTCGGATAGAATAATAATGAGGCAAAAGGAAACTAGGGTTGAAAGGGAAAACAAGGCCTTTCAAAACTAATTGTACATGGCTGGTGACTTGAGTTGTTTCTTTCTCGACAATAAAGTTTATCGTCCTTTATTATTTCACTAGTCGATTTTGACCTTTGTTAGATTGAGATTATATCTAGTGGTCATAATTTGTCTCGATTTTGTATCTCTCAAAGCTAGTACTAAAATAGTGTTTTACCCCTGCATATCTAGTGTCAAACTAATGTCATGGTGCAAATAAATGAAGGAAGGGAAAAAAGACAGACAAATTGCAAGAGAGTGAGTGTGTGATGTCTCTTTTTTGAGAGGGCAAAAATAAGAAACTATTATATGGTTGGCATTACAATTTACAATTACCCATTCAATAATAACATATCTAATCTCTCATTTCCCACACTCTTTTGAGATATGTTTGGGAGTGATGATATAATTAATGATTTTAAAAGAAGAGATTTAAGTATAATTGAGATTTTTCAAAAACATTATATGATTTTGACAATAAAATAAATCTACATGCATGTCCTTCTCCAGAAACTTTCTTCCTAGAAAAAGTTGAATCGTAAACTTTTTGGTCCAATATTCACCATAAATTTGAGTCACGAATAAGTACTAATAAATTATCATTTGTATACATATCCTTCTTCATATAATGAATAACATTATTATATGAAAAAATAGTTCAGAGAATAAATAAAATCCTGGAATAAACTGTATAACCTTCCTCACAAGTACATCATCACCAACGTGAAGTAACCAATTTATATTCTATGAAAAATAATCTAGATTATTCTGATTGATATATATATATATATCACAAAAACATGAAGAAAATCATGTCTACAAAATTGTAAACTACCCCACTAAACTTAGGAAATCAATATTGATCAATCTGAATATAACCCAGTACAGAAAAAAATAGTTTTTTGTATTTATGTATACATAGTAATTTTAGTATATAAGACCTCCAAATCTTTCATGTCACGAACATAATGTGACAGAAATTAAATGTCACGTTAACTTAGTTTTGAGTTTATATCTCTATTATTGGATTTTTTTTTTTATAACAAGAGAACTGTTAATGAGAAAGATGGCCCCTGATTTTTCCAAATCAAGTTAATTCATAGAGGTGGTGAAGTGACCGAGCATCTGGATTTGCCCCTTTGGAATCAAATCTGTTTGAATTTGCTAAATATTTTATTTTTAATTTTTAATTTTTTATAAGAGTGAAAATTTAATTTTTGAATTTTAAAATAGTAATAGATATCTATTCACTGTACTAAAATATCATCCTTGTTTAATTTCATCCCTTATTTTAGCCGTGTACACGTATTTGTAAGAATCAATAAAACCTCTTTTTTTTTCCTGAAAAAAAAAACTTCTCTTTTTTTAATCATATTTTAAGAAGATCTTAATTGCCACATTTATCCTCTTTTAATAACGTTAAACAAAAACATATTTCCCAGTTAAACCCATACGCAAATGGTGTATTGGAAATCTACACATAATTAAACATTATTGTTTAATTATTAATTGAACCTCTTCCTAGAAGTACTTAAAAAAGTGTAAATTTGAAAATGCTAGGATAGTAACAAAGCTATTCGTAATACCTACACATATGATATTATTTACTTTTTAATCTAAGCTAGTCCGTATAGTTTTATTTTTAAAATTTAAACTTCATAATAAGGGGACGTTATTCTTAATTTATACGCCCTAAGATGTATCTTTCTTTTTTTTTTTAGTTCAATGATCGTATGGTGGGACAAAACTATTCACTTTAGGAATAATAATATATATACGTATTGGTAGGGGTGAAAACCAAATTACAAATGTTGCCCTCTTGTTTTGCAACATGTCTTGGCCTCACAGCTCGACCTCACTGAGGACGAGGAGGAACCAACCAACATGCTGATACGCATAGTTCAGCTCAGCTCCCAAATCGGTGGAAGATTATGACGGGCAAGAAATCCACCGACAATCAATAGAAGGCCAATTATGCTGGCAGAGGATCTTCGTCTAACTATCAATAGAAGATCTGCTAAATGATAGGTGTGAGCACTCGTCACTAAGCCACATTTCCCAATGCTCTCCTCTATAGAATGTAGAGTCACACCTTCTCAAAGCCTTCAACTTAAGCTCGACTCAACTTGAATAGGTACTACTTTAAGCTTTGGGGTGTACGCGTGGCCAAGCATACCATACTAATGGAAGGTTCTATTTTCAAGTTAACCTGTTAGCCAGTTGAAAAGTATACATTAGATCGTCAATTGACATGTCACCTTGCTTAATCATGCGCAAACAGATGTTTTATCCACTCAATTATGTTTGAACTGAACGCTAAATATATATTCTACGTCTAACTAGCATGGGACTCCATATGAATCTTTTAATCTAAAAAAAATAGACAGCTATGAATAGTATTTATCTTATGGTAGGTCAATTTTTACCATATCTAAACATCATCAACCTATCTAGCTAGCACGAATTCAACTTATTTGAAACTACACATCCATGAGATGAATTTTATAACATAGAGAGAGAGATCTGACCCCACAACATAAATTCCTCCAAATTGATGATAAAAGACCTTTTAAGCCAACAAGGTAGCTAGGGCTTTATCCTTTTGAGGAACTCTCTCTCTCTCAAACCCATATATCTATATATGTATATATATATACACAGAGAGAGAGAGACAACATGATTGGAATGGAGAGTATATATATATATATATATATATATATTGGAAGAAGTATGGGTTTCATATTTTTTGAGATATGCAATACAAGAAAATGAAAAGGAAAATAAAGATGTGTAGAGAGGAAATGGAAATGGGAAGATAGAGAGAGACAGGATGATTTAGGAGGCACATGGTGTCCTTGTGAGTGAACACTTTCACTATTCCTCTTTCTCTCTTTGTTTCCTTTTTCCTAAACTCAAAACTCTCTCTCTCACTTTTCTAATTTCACTTTCTTCTCTCTCTCTCTCTCCCATCATGTCATGCCCTAGCTACTAGCTACCCCTTATTTGTGTGTGTCACACAAACACATGCACATAAATTTGTTGGGAGAGAAGTGGGTTTTGTCCACCTAACAAGCAACATTTCCCATAGTATGTACAAACCCAAGTTGCAGCTCTTCAATATTCCCCCTTTGCTTGGGTTATAATTTCAATAAATAAATCACTCACTTTTCTCACCTTCCTCGATTAATTATTTATTTGATTGGGGGCTCGGAGAAATTTGAACAAAAAGAGAGAAAACACGATTTTGAACCTGCTTTCTAGACATTTTGAACTTGCATGTAGCATTTATGGATTTGGATGCTGACATTGAACACTTCGACGAACACATTTTAATGTCTCAGTCAGACAAAGAGTTCAGTGTGCAGTAGAAGAAAGTAGGCTATTACGTAGAACGTAAATCTCGTGCCTCAAGTTAGTTTCTTCTCTTATTTATAGAAGAAATCTTATCGACTTAGTTCTAATGGACCGGTTTGACCTGATCAAATCGGGTCTAGTGTGGTTGTGGGTGATCCAACCTATTGTTTGGCTCGAGCAACTACAGCCATGTGATCACTTCTTATACTTCATTTTAAGGAGATTGATGTTGAAGTTGAAATGAGGGGAAATAGCAATTATTTTTATAGTAATGTTTGTGGGAAAATGAGAACGGGCATGGCATGTCTCCCTGAGTACCAACTGATGGCTCTGCAACACATGGCGGTTGTGTCGACCCATTTATATATATCTATAGATGCAACAAAAAACATGTTTTAGAGGGAAAGAGAGAGAAATAAAAAAAATAAGAAAAAAGGGTCGACCTCTCAACTCTCATTTAATGGCTCTCCCATTATTCCCTACCACCTCTCACCTCGACATTTGGGACCTCCCAATATTCCATCTCTATTTTTTTTTTTTTTTTTACTCCTCCGTTTCAATCAAAATAAACAAAAATACTGGGCTTTCGTTTTCATCTACTGGGCCTTATTCCCTTTATTGGGCTCCAGTTTCCAATTTGTACTGGGCTATGGAGTTGGAGGCCCAATAGTGGCCTTTCCTTCCTCGAATAGGTCTGCTTTTCGGCTTTTTATTCTTGGGCTGTAAAGTTCGCCGCCCAAGTAGCGGACTTTCCTTCCTCGTATAGGACTGTTTTGGGCCTCTCGTTCTTTTATTGGGCTACCGGATGCCAACTATATTGGGCGTGGAGAAAGTCGGGTCCATGCCATGTATTTGGGCCTTTCTGTTTACACTATATGATTTGTAAGGAATCTTTCTGCTCTTATCGGCCCATTAAGTATTGGGCTTTTCAATGTCTTAATACTTGAATTTCAAGGCAAATTTGACAAGAGTCAACTTTTTCTTTCTTTGAGTTGATTGCCGTGGAAATAAAGGGTATTCTTTTCAATAAAGTTGAATACTTTTTTTTTTTGATATAGTAAATGCATCCATTCTTTCTCCTTAGGTTACAGGTTTAAATCTCTCTCACACATTTTTCATTCATATATACTAAAAAATAGATTTCGGACGATCACCGATCAATTTGGTCTTACTTTTTGTGGACTTTGGATTCCCATATAAAAGTTATAATAATAGCCATAAATTAACAAAAACTATTTGGAGCTCAAAAAAAAATAATTAAAAAAATCTTTTAATCTTTTGATTGAAAATTTATACCTTAACCAATCGAACTTTCTTGAAGTTAGTATACAAGCAGCTACTAGACATACTATATTCATTCAAAGCATTACATGTCTGAACAAGCATTACATGTCTGAAATGATCAGACAATCCATCTTTCAAATAAAATGATCAGTCATTTCAGTATATTTTCCCTTCCAAAAATTAACACTCCAAACTCTTGACGATACAATTAGCATTACAATTGAAAACTTTGCCTCTAAAGATCAGTGGAGAATATATCAATGGCTGTCAAATAACCTATTATTTCTCTTACAAACTGCCTTTGAAGGTTTTTTAGCAATGGAAGCCTTTGGAGAATAAGATCTTTGAGCATCTAACCCTCCTCCATAGCTTTTACAACACTTCATCTTTTTCCTTTGAGGAATAATAATATTATTATTCACTCTCTTTGCAAGATCTTCCAAGCTCTTTGCACTTGCTAGAGATGTAAAAGATTGTGATTTCCCATTATAGAATTTGGATAGCCCTCTCCTACAAAAAGCCAAAGTAAAAGGGTTAATTATTTTGATTATCATTATTTTTGTTTAATAAACAAGATTCTTAGGGTTTACGTTATCTTCTTACTTGATGGGGAGATTGGCCATCAGCTCTGAGAGCTCATAGAGAGGTCCACTCGATGATGATAACGGCGAGAATGACGATAATGAAGGGTTTGAAGTAGAAGAAGATGATGCATCTTCAGCCAATTCCGATGAAAAAGATTCAATTGAGCTGATCGAGTTCTCCGAAGAAGAATCCATGGTGGAGATAGAAGCTTCACAAACTTCATCTTCTCCACTTTTCATGATTACCCAACTGAGTTCCCTCAACTCCATAGCTTCAAAAGCTTCAAGCTTTTCTTTGCCTCCTATGTCCATGTCCAGAAGAAGAAGAAAATTGGCAGAAATTGAGGAAGAAAGGGAATTGGGAAGGAGTTCAAAACTGGAAGAGGGTATTGACCAAAAAATTGTCTTTTTTTTTTTTTTGGGGGATTTTGAGAATTATTTTATAAAGGGGGGTGAGTAGGATGAGCATAGACATATATATAAAAGAATATTTTAAAAATGATGATAAATTTTGGGTGGTATTTATGGTGCAAATTGATTTGGTTTCCCATATTACAAGGAAAGAGGATAAGGTCTAAAATTGAAGACATCCAAATCTGAGTCACCATCTCTTTTTAGATCTTTGGAGTGAAACCCAACTTTTTGCCTCTTAAAGCCTTGACAGATTTTACATTATTTCATGTAACCATAAGATAAATTAAATTATTCGTTTTCTGATTATTTTACAAAGATTTGGTTTAATTTACTCTTGCAAGAAATCAATCTTCTAACATTCTATCTTTGTTTATAAAGGTTTCAAAATTGTAAACCACGTGTACCACAAAATATTTTTTTATATTATGGTTAAAAAAAACGGAGAAAGTGAAGTAATACGTAAGAGTTTTGTACTAAGAATTAAAGTTCAGAACCAGTGGATAAAGTCTGTATAGGTTTATTTGAGTTAGTCCAAAAAAAAACGAAGCTATGTGTTTTTTTTTTATCTCGGAGTTATGAATTTGTTAATCTCATTAATTGAAACAGTAAAATTATGATGTTTTTGAAACCTAAGTCTAAAAATGCATAATATTTTCTATACACCATAATTATAAGCATACAAATTAACAAATTTACAAACTACATCATCCAAACTTTGAAAATTCAAACTTTTGAATCTCGAGCTTTAAGAACTCTTACCAATTTGGTAAACCAAAATGTCCCTTTTGTAGTTATTACATTATTACAATATTTAACTTAGGTAGATAACTACTAGAATTGAATCCATCATACCAATATTAAATATATAACTTTAACAAAATTTAAAAATTCATATTATTATAAATCTAATTTATTATTCTTTTTATAAAGAAAATCAACTTATTGAAGATTTGTATCTAATGCATATCCTTGAGGATATAATCCATAGTTTTTGCAGCCAGAGTGGTTTCATATCTTTCCTCCTCTCCTCTTTTAGTTAGATTTTTTTAAAAGGAATAGTTGAATATAATTATTATATAAGAAAAGAAACTTCCAATGACATCATAAAATTTTTATTTGTTTGTTGTGTCAAATAGGTCGATGGTCTTGTATCCTAATACATTTGGGAGTTTTGTAAAATTTTATTTGTTTGTTGTGCCAAATAGGTCGATAGTCTTGTATCCTAATACATTTGGGAGTTTTGTAAAAGGGAAAAAAAAGTATTACATATATGAAATTTAAAAATAATTAAAAGTATAATCAATTAATAAACACACATTATTAGGTTTCAATTTATTGGGTAGCTTGAGTTAGTTATATATATATATATATATATATAATTTATTTGACATCCCATCATTTGATGTTTATAAAAAATGCTGACCCATTATCTAATAACGTAGATTTGGTCTTCTCGTTTGTCTACTTAGCTTGAAAATGATAGAGATGACCAAATCCTTCCGCGCCCTTAGACACATTCCTTCCACGCCCTTATACCATAGAGTCGAAACATACTAAGATAACTTCAAACACTAGACCTCCACATCTACGTATATTAAAAAATGTCGGTATTTTTCAATTAAGTTCTGAAGCTATTTATTAATCATAAAAAATAGTTAATCAATAATTTAGTCTCACCAATCAAAATTTGACTTATATGGTTCGAATATTAAATGAGAAATACAAAGGTAGACATTTGAATCCACATCTTATCAAAGAGGTGAAAATGTCTTAACCTTACTGCTAATTCAATTATTTAGAATTTGCTAGTATGGGAATACTAAATTTAGATAAATCATGAGCTACTGTGGCAAGTGTTTTATGAGCGTTAAACCTATATATTTTAGGTAGGAAGTTGAAATTTTGAATTTCCAAATATGCCCTTGGAGTGATGGGTTTGGAGGGTATTTTGGGGATGGGAAAAAAGGATAAGAAGGTTGACTAAGGGCAGGAAAATTCACGTTTGGTGTACTAAAATGTGATTGGCATTCAAATAGAAACCACACATGCTTGGTTGAAGGTTGGCCTTACCCACATTTTCTTATGTGATCTTATCCATCAAAAAACCATATGCCTTTCTCATTAGGGTTCCTTCCACATTTTAAGAATCTTAGGATTATAATTTATGCCCACAGAATTTCAAAATATTGACCCACCAACCAAACTCTCCCATTCCTATGGTTTTCTATTTTTCTTTTGACAGTTGGCAAATATACATGTGTTGCCCTCAATGAACATATTTAAAGTTGTCTCCTCAATTTGGTTGGAGGGCTTTTTTTTCAAAGTAAAATTTTGTAGATAAAAAGTTATAAGCTATGTTAATATTTACTTTGTAGACCAGCTCAATTGACCATGACAATATTTACCTTCTCGGTTTGAATCTCCCAACTTGTTAAATTCATTAGAACATAATACAATTTAAATCAATTAGAGTAAAATGCAGAATGAAGAGGATTATTATTGATATGGTTTACTAATATTTAATCTAGAAAGAGAATCAAATGTCAATTGATTTGAAATAGAAATAAGTTGAAAAATAGAGAGGAACTCATGAAAAATGAAAAATATATATATATATATCCAAAATGTTTCCTGGGTTATAATTAGTACAATTTTTCAAAAATGGATGGGAATATAATTCAAATAGTTCACAAACCAGCAAAAACAATTGGAATCAAATTATAGGCAGAGAGGAAATTCCCATTCCAATTCCACATACGATCCAATTTCATGCCATAAAATTGGATCCGAAATATGGAAGTGATAGGAAATGGAGATTACTATGGAAGAAAAGTAGTTAAAAAGGGGCTTTTCCACGATGATTTTAATGGCTTAAAATATTGCTACTTTTGAAGCCAGGTTGGATTTTGTGGCCAAGGAGAACAACTATGATCAAAGAGAAAAGGAGAATAAAATCATTCGAACAATACTATTTATTCACTTTTATTTCAATCCAACCGTCTACCTACCTACTATTTTTAAAATTCAAAATGCAAAGTATTTTCTAATTCTAAAAATAATGCAGACAGCAATTCTCCTGGAAATTTCCTCATTATCAAGTCTTATTTTCTTATGGGACATCTATTACAAAGTATTTCATGTGTCACACATTCAATCATGAAATCTTATCATGTTGTTTTGTTTGATTGGCAATCTACTATGAAAAAATAGCATTCCATGTTTCATGAGGCAAAAGCATGTTACACGAGGAAGGAAGGGTTGTGAATTTTTCAACATATTACAGAAAACACAAAAAAGGTTTTGAGGAATATTATCTGGGAAAACTTACAGGGGGATCCAAGCTGCCAACGAGAATCCCGAGATCGATGTCTTTGTCTTCAAATTTCTTGATGAAAGGATGATCCTAGAAGCACAAAGAGAATTATTCAATGAGATTATGATTACCAATAGATCATTCATGGCTTGAAATTAAAGGGGCAAACAGAGATTACCAACCAGAAGGTCTAAAGATGATGATCTTTCTTTAGGGTCCTTTTTAATGCTGCCAATTGTAATGAAAATGGAATGTCAAATCTTGAACTGGACGAGGATTACAAAACCAAGATGAAAAAGGCAGAAAGAATAGTCATTACCAAGCAGATACGAAGGAACAGAACTCGGGGGAAAATTGATCTGGTGGGGCAGAAGGTGGTGGCTTTGCCACAATTGCCTCTAAAAGCTCATAGAAACTTGGCCAACTTTGCTGCTCTTCGGACTGCAAGTAGGGAAATCTTCCAATGGCACATTCAAGTACAACCAGGCCTAAACTCCAGATATCGCTGCTGTAGTCATACGTTCCCCCGCTAATTCGCTCGGGCTGAAATGGAAGTAAAATCCAGTAGGGTCACGCTTCATATCAAATACAAACATTGTGCACAAGCAGATGACTGAAAGAATTGTATCAGAAAACAAAATCAATCTGTTCAATATTTTAGTCTCTGGGAGAATTTCACATACCGACATGTAATTGTAAGTCCCTACAAATGTATCTCTCTGACCCATAGAACTTGCTAGCATTGCACTTACTCCAAAATCGGTGATTTTCACCTCTCCTTTATGGTTCACGAGTAGATTGGATGGTTTGATGTCTCTGTGGATAACATGTCTTTCATGATGCAAGTAAACAAGACCTTGTAAAACCTGGAAAAACATAATTGCAGTGAGTGAGCATGAGTAAAGAAAAAACTTGGTTCTTTCATTGAGCTTTAGATTTCAGAATCCTGAGACCTGTTTACAAACAACTGCAAGATATGGTTCGAGAATCGTTTTGACTTGTCTGACAACATCAGCTAATGAACCCCGATCCATGTATTCTAGCACAAGAGAAATGGCACCATTGTGGTAGAAAGAATGATAGCAGACCACAACATGAGGACATTGGGCTGCCTGATTTATTTTCAGCTCCTGCACTATCTGTTTACGGATATCCTCTTGTATGTTCATCTGGATGACCTGAAGCAGATGACAGGAAAGAGTTTAAGAGCTGTATGACATGGACTTGATATGATTTGAGTCTATGCAAAAGCCAATAATATATCACAAATAACAGTAGATTTTGATGAAAATGATACGATAGTAACAATGATCATTAAACATAGTAAAGACCTAAGCAGAATAAAATCCATAGGACTTTGAAGTTCAAATAAATAAACCATAAAAAGATCTAAGATGACCAAAACCAAAAGATTACCCTGGCTTCAGAATTTGAAAAACTTACAAACAGGAAAACAAGTTGATTGTGGCACTATTTTGACTTTGTGTTCGTTAAGTTTTAGCATAAAGAAGACACGAAACAAATAAAATCATCAATCAACACCAAGCATGGCCCTATCATATTATTAAGACAATCATAACAAAAAATAGTTTACCATTATCACTAAGGCATTGTCAGATCCTGCTTTTACCGCTTACGTTAGCAGAGCGCATAGCATTTTTTTCATAGATCAAAGAGCTAAGTTTAGCTCACTTCCCTACTTTCTAGTAAGAACTCTTGACTTCTAAAAAATTAACTTGTAAACCAAGACCAACCTCTACTGCTTTTGGAAAGGGAATTTGAATTTATTCTTGTTGCTAAATGAATGTAATAGCAGTTTACTAGCTAGCTCAACATTTAATGTAATGATTAGAAGCTGCTAGCTGAAGGAATACAAAGCAACTAATATAAAGCTGAAGGAACAAAATGTGTGAATAACTTAAAGCAAAGGTACAATGACCAAAAATAAATGGTGTACAAGAGTATAGAATTGTTTCACCAATATAACACCTTTAAGGCAAAAAGTTTTCCAACCCATTTGTGTTGAACAAGCTGTACTACACCCCCACTTCCCTTCCCGATGACTTTCACAGTCTCAAGGTCCTCCAATGAGAAATCGGCATCCAACTCCTTACTGTCTGAAGTCTGTTCAAACAAAATTAGAGAAAGGAAAAAGTGATTTTAATGCATCAAGGAACCAAGATTGGAGCAACGGTAGAATCCTGCATCTACCGCAAATGTAAACCACACAGTTAGTTACGTTAGGCGAGTTTTCACATATTCAGATAGCAAATTGATATACCTCAACCACTTAAAAGTAGGACTTTTAAAGTAAATTCATCATCGGTGTGTGAACTAAAGGAAATTACCTGCGCTTCTTTCTCTTCGGATATGAGCCGCAAACCTTTCTGGTTCAATAGCAGATTGCCGTCGTGAAATGTTCCACTCGCAGTCCTGAAGTTTAACAAAATCAGAAAACGCATGTAGAGGAGATTTGTTTTTTTGTGACTATTGCTGATGAAACGGAAACTGGGAAAAAGGATAACGAAAACGGAAGAAGAGAAGAGATTGAACAGATCATGCCTTAATCCTTCCTGAAATTTGAAATGCTAGAAATGGAAAGTACATAAGTGAAGCCAGTTCTTGGAATTTATTCGGTCAACAACAGGTAAGTTCATCAAACTTCCAAATATATTTTTCATCTTTGCAGCGTTAATTGACAAGAAAATACAAACACAAGTAAATCGAAGCTCCATTGGAAAACACAGGATAGCGTATTTTCACAGAATCAAACAAAAAGCGGATATTATGAAACGAAACGAAATAAACACAAAGTAGAACACTGAAACCAAGAAGCGTTCAGAATGAAGCCGGAAATAAAAGAAAAGTGATGTTAACATACAGGAAAGAATGGATATTAGCTTCTTGAGCAGGAACAGATAGCTTGAGCTGCTTCAATGGCGTCTTGGTCTTCATCTTTTCACGAAACGGTGATTTTATCAACTTCCTAGGGTTCCAATAAAGAGGAACTGAAAGAGAGAAGAGAGTGGAAGAAGAAAATGAGTGGAGAAATGTGGGAGTGAGATTCTTCCCCTTTTTTCTGGTGAGGATTGGGGAAGGGGACGATACGATCTACTTCGTTAAAGCAAAAAATAAAGAAATAAATAAATTTGAAACATTGAGGAGCGCGTAAATATTATAGACGTTACGGCAACGGGTGTAAAAGCATCAAACCGGATCGGTTCGAAGATTTTGATCGTATTGGGAAAACCAAATCGGCTCATCGGTTTGAAACTTGGAAACAGAAGGCGTAGGCCTGAAATGTAAATCTTGGGAAAAGGTAGCAGAATTGCGCAAACGGACGGTTGTGATTCGCTTGTGGCAACAGCTGACAACAACGACTGCGGTTTGCTGGTGGCGGCGGCTTGACTAGTGGCTAACTGGCTAGGGCCGAGTCAGAGTGGGAGGTATTGAAAAAGCCCTAAACTAAGAGAAAAGAAAGAAGACCCAAAACATACTTCATAATGAAAATAAAATTTAAAATCATGAGTTTGAATACTCATTTTAATTCTCAAAAAATAATAAAAGAAACCCACAATCAAACTGAACCTAGGAAAGAATATATATTTAAATGGTTCAGTTCAATTTAAATTCGATTTTCAAATTTTAAATCAGAACCGAATCGATTATATTCAATTTTATAAATATATCAAACCAAATTGAATAGTATATTGACTAAATTGAAAAAATTAGTTCAATTCGAATATGTTTATCAATTGTAGCGATTTTATTGATTCTGTTGTACACCCCTAGTTGCTAGGGTTAGATCAATTGGTAATAACTTTTTAAAATTAGGGTTAGATCAGTTGGTAAGAATTTTTCAAAATGTCATTTGATTCATTAATGAGGGTGAAGCAGATTTTTGTTTTTTTAAATAAAAATAAAAGGGACATATATTAATATATAAAAATAAAATAATTAGAAAAATATTAATTCGACAACCAAATTGAATCAATCGATTTGATTCCATTTCACACCCCTACTAAATGTTACAGTTTGTGAAGAAGATTCTTTACCCAACATTTTTGTTTGATACCAACGAGCATTTGTAAAACAATCATTCTAAAAATTATGCAGCAGTGAGTTTTAATTTTTGACACAAGGTGATTGTACATTAAGGTGATTATTAAATGTGAAAAACCATATTTGAGTCACTTGTAATCAGGCTTCTCCAACTCCAGATCATGACAAGTTTGAAAAACTTGAAACCAAACTCGAGTAATCATGTGAAAAAATTAATGTCAATCTCCTGTTAGGCCTTATTCAAACTCAACTTTGGGGGGTTTGTTGATACATCATCTTCCTTAGTTGCAGCATCACGGCACTTGTCTTGATGGTGGTTGGTTTAATTGACAACTACTTGCTGTTCTGTTCACTTCTATGTAGGGGTCCTCCAATGTCCAATCCACTTTAAAAATGGCTATCTGACCCACTGTTTTATTTATCGCACAAACAAATATCATTCTTGCAGACTAACAATAAAAAATTGCTCCTCCTAAAACTCCTTCAAGTGCCCCACTTTTGAACTTGGTGGAGACCTACTTCATTGAACAAAAGTAAATTCATTCTTGTGCACCACTTTTGGCCCTAAGAATCTTATGCATCCATCCTATAAGGCAACTCAATGGCAGTGTGACAAACACATTAAGTACGTATGTCTATTGTCTATTCACAAACATCCACATACTTCATATAAATAGTATCCTCGATTCGATCCGATACCTGCCTTTCAGTTATTACTTTTCATATTTATTTCTAACAGTTGAGTTTGATAACATCTTCCTACCAAATAAAATCTAGAACAATTAGTACCTCACAGTTCTTGGTTGGCAGCTCCGTACACCTGCCTGTGGCATTCTGTGAATCTGTGATAGAGAATATTGAGTACATCTATAGAAAATTTTAGCTGTTTTAGTTAGCAGTAATTCCACAATTGGAGCAGAAACAGAGTGGAGCTGTAAATGAATGATCTACCTATTACAGTAACATCCTTTGCAAGCAGGTTGAATTAAAGACCATTAAGAAGATCACAATTATTGGAGTTACTTTGGCTGCCATGCCAGAGATTGAAAAGCAACCACCGAGTAGTACAAAAGTAATTACGAAGAAAACGCAAGGAAAGGAAATTATGAATTATCTAGCGCAAGAGCGACTGAAATGTCCGAAATAGCCCACATTTGCATAAGAGAAACTATATCTCCTCATGTTATACAGGAGCCTGCTGCAAAAATCAACAGATAAAATAGAAGAGTATTTATAAAATTATGCTGATTGGTTTACCACATCCATTTGATGAAGTCACTGTAAGTACGACATCGACCTCACTTGAAAATCACCACAATATTTCAAGGAAAAAAAAAAGTGAAAGAAACAACACTAGTAACGACAACATAAGCATCAATCCTCAAGCATCAAACCCATTTCCACTCAAGAGTCCATAGACTTATACAAGCAATACGGTTCCCCTGCAATTAACAATCCAAAAGATTGGATCAGGGGGTGCAAAAAAATAAAAAGAACAAAGTTTGATGAAGTGTAAAGGTAGAAAAAATACCAATAAATTAGAGACCCTGATCGATGAGATAATCCCCCAGCCTTTCAACAATCATATTGCACTGACCAGGAGTCATTGGTTCATCATAGATGCCAATGATTAGAGCCATAGAAGTCTTCTTAACAGTGACCCCACCTGGGCCCTGAAATCAAGAGTTAAATGGTTCAAAATACAATGGAAAGGAGAATATTAATTTGCCTTATTAAACATCAAAGATGTCTCCAACAATGGAACAGTGCACCAGCGCCTAAGAGTTATTATAAAAGATTATGCTGCAGAATGCAATACACAGTGATTTTACAAACTTTTAACAATTGTGACTATCATGACTGACCAATAGAGGACTAATATATGATTAATTTCTCATCATATTCAGACGCAACTAATAAAGTTATTTTTAGAAAATTTACAAAATATATGGTTTGCATGCTCATCTCTCAGAGTCACAACTCACAACAGAAAGTTATAATTGTACTATAGGAGTTTATCACCTTCTTCCCACGAATAACAGCTCCTGGCTCCCCTTGGATTACCATATATTTTGCACCACCAAGGTACAAACCAGTTGGAGCAAGCGTTCCCGGTTCGCTAAAGTCATTCATGATGGCACTGATTTCTTCAGGCTTGAACTGCAAAACAAAAACAAGAACATGCATTAAGGACCGTAATGAAGTTGACAGGAAACCAGGAATGTTAGGTGGACCAACATCCTTGACTTGTAAAAATTCAATTGAAGATATAATGTGATATCGATCACCAACACGGACAAAAGAGAGATGTTAACATAACAACAGATTGACAAATTCTTTCTAACGAATTAATTTCTCTTCACAAACCGAAGGTCTTATCTCTCAGTACAACATCTTGATCATTTCATAACTAATAAAATATGTGAGAAGAAATTCGAAATAAATCTAGAAGCCTAGATGACGGTAATCGGCAACGCCAGATCTTCACCCCCTCGTGCTCGGTCGCTATATCAAATCGACATAAACAAAAAAGAATAACAGATTCGAATTTCAGTCATCTAATAAAACTGCATAGAATGAAAAAAGTCGATTTAAAAAGAATAGAGATTCCCGATTGAGTCGAAGAAATTGGACGGAAATAAGTAATGCATAGACTTAAAAAATTTATAGAAAATGAAATGGTTGGCAATCAGATCAAAACAACCACGATAAAATCCATCATCGTCGTGTACTCCAACACAAGATCTTGAATTAAAAAATCAGACAGATCCAGCCATCGATTTCAGCAATCAAATCAGAACTCGGATTTAAAATTTTCGGAGAAAGAGAGAGAAGCAAGAGAGTAAACCGGAGGGAAAGCGGCGCTTTGGGCCCAAACGCTGCCGTCATGGCCGATAATGGCCGAAGATGTGAGGTGATTGCCCTCAATTTCGCACATCAGATGATCATCAACGTAAACTTGCCACGACATCTTTCTCCGCTTCTTCTTCTTTGGATCCTCCTTCCTTCTGCTTCTTGCTGTTCTTCTTCTGGTTCGATCTTCTTAGGGTTTTTTCTTCTTTTTGCGTTGCCGGGAGAAAATCGGCGAGAGAGGATGGGAATTTATTTCCGCTGACGAAATGAGCTCCAAATGATTCTCTGCTCTTCTTACAACGCAGTCTCGCCCCGAGATAGCGTTGATGTCACGCAGTTATAATTATTTTTTCCCAAAATAATTGCGATCCCTCAATTTTGAAATTACCAAAATACCCCCCATTTTTTTCTTTTTGCAAATCGTATTGTGTGGGCCTACAAAGCCCATGGTGCCTGTTCCTCTCCTCTCTCCCTTCACTTTTTCTTCTCTTTTAATTTTAAAATGGTAGATATTATTAAGCCAGCTCAACCCGGCATGTCATATTGTAATATAAACAAATAAAAGAAAGGAAAAAAAAAACCCTACATGATCTTAATATTAAAATTTCTAATTATTCTTGTAAAAAAATCTAATCATTTCATCAATATATAATTCTCTTTCAAAAATAATTATAATATCAATATTAATGATAAAAGTTCAACCATGTTTAGACATCTATCATTTCTAATATCACGTCGTAATTTTGAATCTCTACCATTTATTTGTGATCGACAAAATTTAATATGACTTAAATGAGGGGATAAAAAAAATAAATCATCTTTTTAAATTAAAAAAAGTATAGAGAATAATTTAATGGGGTTTGAATATTTAATTAAAGGGCTCTAATTTCCAACCCATCACTTTCTATAGGGGGAAACTTGCCCTGGATATTCTTTTGTGGATTGTGATGCTACCTTGAAAAAATATTTGGTCCAAAATAAAAAGGAGAGAGAGACATCCTCTTTAAGCAATAATTCAAAAGAAACCCTTTTCAAAAGCAAGGAATCTCTACTATGAGGAGTTTCTTTTGATAAATTTGAATCACAATGCTTTCATTCTTACGTTATCGGTAAGGAAGCAAGTATTTTGCTGAACATCGTCAAATTTTTAATAAATAAAAAGAGAGAAAAAAATACATAAATTTTTGTGTATATTTTTCAAAAAATTAAAAAACTATCAAATTGATAGAATGAGTAATACAAAAAATTTTAGTTGATTTCAAATTGTTTGTACCAATCAAATAGACAACCCTTTTCCTTTCCATGCTACTTTATTTTCTTCTCATTTCAAAAGTACAAACTTTGCTTTATTTGGAGTAATTAAAAAAAATATACACATATAAAATAATAATAAAACTAGTTTTTTTAGTACAATAACTGGGAGTAGAAATTCGAACAATTGGCTCAGATTGTCTACATACTTTTTAATATATGGTAAACCCAACCTATTTAATATAATAAAAATAAAACACATCATGAGTTAGACCTATTTGGACATTTCAATGCCAAACCATACAAAAAAGAGTCCTAATCTTTCAATAATCTTTTTCTTTTATTATAAGAAGGCCCCTGTTTTCTGAAAGAGATTTAATCTTATCTGTTGACTACAAAGTTACAACCATCACACTGTGAATGAAGAAAAAATAAATCAAGGGATATCATTTTCTGACCTGTCCAAATCAAGAGCATTGACCACACCACATCACCTGTATGCAATTCACTTGGATATAATATAAACAATCTTCATCAAGTAAGAGAAGGATATTGCTTAAAATGGGAGAAAATACTCAGAAAAATTCAGATATTTTATGAAAATTAATCAAAAGCCAAGCATCAAACAACTGTTTATATCTTTCAGAAGGTTATTGTCTGCAATAACTTCTCTCTGCCAATTTTGAGGCTCTAGAATGAAGCATATGCAAACTGGGAACCAAACAAACACAAAAAAGAAAAGAAAAAAAAAATCTGAAAAAGAATAATTGTAGGCCAAAATTCGATACTGGGAACCCTGATGGACTTGATTAAAAGCCTAGAGACCCTGATCGACGAGGTAATCCCCCAGCCTCTCAACGACCATGTTGCACTGTCCTGGAGTAACAGGTTCTTCGTAAATTCCAAAAACTAGAGCTTGACCAGTCTTCTTTATGGTAATTCCTCCAGACCCCTGCCACAACAATCCAATAGAACACACTTTAGCCCATTGTGAATCATAATATCTCGTAAAGAGACAGAAATTTAATATGATTTTTACAATGGAACAGCCCTATGAATTCCCAAAACCGAATTTCATTTCTTTGTAGGATGATCAGAGGGAAATGAATCAAAGTTATGGTTGTCACTTTTGAACCTTAGAAATCCTCGAGGTGTCAACAATTATTACAAATCAACATGTTTAACACAAAATCTAATTATGGTATCGATTCGTATAATGTAGGTATTAATAGATGTATTTCGTGATAGTTACAGTGGAAACGTTTCAACATGACTAACTTACCACAGGAGGAAAAGGGACAACATCTGAACCTTATGCAGAGAATAAGACAAGGAATCAATAATCCAAGAACTTGCAGATTTCAGGATGTTTTACATCACCTTTTTTCCACGGATGACCGCTCCAGGCTCTCCTTGGATTACCATGTACTTTGTACCTCCAAGGTGTAATCCAGTAGGTGCAAGATGACCCGGTTCATCAAAATCCTTCATGATACCAGTGATCTCCTGAGGCTTGAACTGCAATTGGGATTCCATGTCAAGAAAATCAATCAGAATCCTCTTTGGATCAACATTTAATGATTTAAATAACGATACACATTAACAACCTTTGATCCATCATTTAAATGATTAACATTATCCTCCCTATTAACGACACAAATTCCATTACTACAGAGGGAAGAAAACTATGAATAGCTTAAGTTCCTTCTCCATCCAAAATTAGGCTCTATCAATCGAAAACCAGATCAAGACGTATGAAACACGACGACCGGATTAGGATACACAAATAACCGATAAATAAATACATCGTTCTTCCATAAAAAAAAAAAAGATCAAAGATCACGACGCTCTAATCAAAATCAGAAATAACGAATTTACGCCCTAAACTGCAATATGCTAAAATCATCCAATCCATAAGCCGAGGACGACTCACAGCCGCCTAAACAGAGTAAGCCAACTAAATCCGGAAATCAATCAGAAAAAGAAAGGAGGATGAAAACCTGAGGAAATGAAGAGCTCTGAGCCCAGACGCTGCCATCATGGCCGACAATGGCAGAGGCGGTGAGGTGCTGGCCTTGGCCATCGATGTCGCACATCAAATGGTCATCCACATACGTTTGCCACGACATTTTTCTCTGGGAATTGAATCGCAGTTCGCGTCTGTTCTTCGCGGATTGTTGAGTTTCTTCTTCCTTTTTCTTCTTCTGGTGAGGGAGGAAGCGCGGTTCGTTCTTTCGATTTGCTGAGTAAAATGGAAATAATAAATAGGGCAAGAGAGAAAGGCGGGAATATATTTTTATTTTCTTTTCTTAATTAAATAAGTATTTAGTTCCTATTCAAAGGGCCAGATAGAACCACATATAAATTCCAATAGACCAGGTTTTTCGTCCCTTCGAAATAGGAGAGCTGTTATAATCTATAGGTTAATTTCCTTTTTTCTTTTGTCAAAATAATGTTCTTTTTTATTTTTTTTATTTTCAAATTAGAGATGTAAAGTCAGTTACGACACCAAACCAATTTATTAGTATAAGAAAAAAAATAAATAAGAAAATATATTTGAAATTGATTTTGTGAAAATTTAAGTTACTAATACAGACAAAATATATCTAGACCAAACTAATTCGACAGATAAAAACAATTTAATCGATATACATTAGTCAATTTGACCCAACCAAGATTCTATCAATTACAAACAATATCTCAACTGATATTATATAGTCCCAATTACAATATAGGTTGATGGTCTATAATTTCTTTATTGATTTTTGGTGATCGACTTGGATATAGACAATTGTAAACTTTTTTTCTTTCTTGATTCAATACGTAGAGATGAAGATTCGAGCTTTCAACATTTTTAATCAATTGATATATATATATTAACCAGTTCAACGAGGTTAAAAGTGATCTGGTTTAAACAAAAGTGTGGTCAAGTATTATTGTCCAACATGTTTGTTGGGCTATGTGCAGTGGAGTGATTATGGGCCTGGGCCAGCCAGATTCCATTTAATTAGTAGTCTCATTTAGCTTTTTGGCCCAACAAGGAGGCCCATTTTATCTTTCCCTGTTGCCGTCTACTTAGAGGACTCTAGGGCAGGGGATAAGGTAGTTTCTGGAAATCATATATGTTCTTGGTAAATTTTTAGTTCAATTTACTTGTTTTTTTTTTAAAAACAAATTTACGTGTTGAATTGGTGTTTATATTATTAAATCTTATGTCATTGTTACTACCTTTTGATTTTTTTTTTCAATACAACATATGAATGGAGATTCGAACTCACGACCCGAAAACAAGTACCTTAATTAATTGAGCTATACTCAAGCTCGCAGATAGTTCATTGATGGTATAGGAGAAAAATGATCATGAATTATGAAGCAGAAGAAATTTAAAACTTTAAATCCTAATTATATTTTATTTTGCCACATCTTCTATCATTACATTACATTTTCCTTACTTAGAGATATTTAAATTCTTGTTACATGTACCTCCCTAATATTTTATTGGGAATTAAATATATATCTCTAATATTTTATTTTCTCTTGATATGTCAACATTTCTATGTGTCTATGAATTTGACAGCAACATGAGGCATAAATCAATATTCAATAGTAATTACAAAAAAAATGATAAAATACGAAATAATATCAACAAAATATCACATATATTTTTGACAGCAACATGAGGCATAAATCAATATTCTATAGTAATTACAAAAAAAAAAAGATAGAATACGAAATAATATCAACAAAATATCACATATATTGACATTTTTATATCATTTTCAAAAACATTTTTTTTTAAATTGAAGTGAACGAGAGAAGCTATTGAGAGAGTACCAAATGCTGATAGTGACGAAGGTAACCTACTTTCGGTGGATGCGGAGCCAACGAGTTCAGTTGAACAGCGTAATGAGTCTAAGGTTACAGAAGTGTTCGCCAACTTTACATTAATATTTAAACATTGATTATCACCATTAATTAAAATTAAAATTAATAAAATATTTTAACATTGAAAATATGGTTGCTGGGGATTCGAGTGCAGCCTCACAGTCACAACATGGAATTTTCACCACTAAACTACAACCACTTATTTATTAATACTAATATTTTTTACAATTTTTTTTATAATTTTCAAAATTATTCATGGACATTTTATCCCTATTTCATAAAATTGACATTGACATTTAAACATTGATTATCACTCCTAGTTAAAATAAACTATTTAAATATAAAATGTGGCTGCTGGGATTCGAGCCCAGGTCTCCACGGTCACAACGTGGAATTCTTACCACTAAACTACAGCCACCGATTTGTTTACTAAGCCATCATTAAACTTCTCATATCTTTTTTTGATGTCCTTAGTGTTGGCCCACTTTAGTGTAGCTTTGATCGGCCTAACATACACTCTGACGTGGCTTGTCTCCCTTCTAACTGTCAAACTTTTTTGGTTGATTAATTCAAATTTCTTTCTTTTTTTTTTCTTTTTTTCTAAAGCAAATCCATAGGTAATCTATTTTCTCCCTTTTTTTCCTTTGTTTGTTTTGCGATTTTCTTTTCAAATAATAAAACATAAATTCTTTACTAACCGCTTGAATTTTATGCTATTTGTCTTTGTAACAAAAAAAAAAATTTTAGTCATGTAAAATTAAGTGCAAGATTTATCAAAGTCATGCTAATTACCAATGCTAATTACCAAATCACGTGATTGTATATAAAGACTTTCATTTAAAAATAAAAAACTGTACACTAATGGAAAAAGTTCTTAGAAAAATTAAAATTAAGATTATGTATTTGATGGAAAAAGTCTCCATTCAATGAAAAAATCTTTAACGAAAAGACATTTATATCTTACTGTATATTTATTAGTTGAAAGTTTGAGAGTCTTTTCAAATTACTTAAAATGTTGATTAACTATCATACTGATATATTATTGATCAGCTAAAATCAAAATAATAATTACAAATTTATTCGCCACTTATATTTTGCTACTTTTGCAGAAACTTATTCTAGTGGTTACTTTCAAAAAAAATTATTTCAATTATTTTGTAAATACTTCTACTAATAGTATAGTTTGAAAATTTGTTACTGATAGGATCGTTGAAAACCTGAGTGAAGGCACGTGTACAGCACGCTCCAAAAGTACCCTCCCAGGCTGGCGTGGGGCCCAGCAGGGCAATGGGGGAATTGGACAAAAATACAACCAATTGATATTGTCTTGTTTTCATAATATTAAACCAACATTGATTTTTACTTTGGGATTTAGATTCTCCCTTTTTACTGTCTACTATGTGGCTCTTTGTTGAGTCGGTTGTTTTATTTTTGGTTAATTGTTTATATAATTGTTATGATTGTCATTAGGATAATCTAACCCTTTTTCATTCTTGGCAAAAACAAATAAATAAGAAAAACATGATCGAGGTTTATAAAGGTAAAAATAAAGAATATTCAAGTTATTTGTCTCTATAATTATTGTTCTCATATTTTGATTAGAGTTTACCCTATGCCTTTTGTTGTTCAATAAAAAATAACAAAAATCTAGCTTGATAAGTTATTTGTGATGATAAGTTTCAGTATGAGAGATGATTTTTCATATAAGTGATCGTGTTCATTAAAGTCTTATCATTCCTTCGTCTTGAATCAGTGCTACAACAATTTCAAATCCAACAGTTGTTAACTTAAGAGACATTGAGTTTGACAAAAATGATTTTTTTTTCATTTCCGTTTTAGGAATGTAATTTTATTGAGAGTGATTCCGAGTATGTCCAGAGAGAACTCATGCTTCTCCTACTTAGTTATCCAATTTAATTAATCCCAGACAGAATGAAAGCATCTTTTTATATTTGGATGGTATATTAGGGGTGTGTAATCAATAAAGTTGATATGGAACTGTAAAACAATTAATTTGTTGCTGAATTTTGAAAGAATTGATGACATGGACCCCCTTAATGATGTCTAGTTGAGTTGGAACACTAGGTCAAGCTAGAGGGAAATAATGGATGAGGGAAGCCATTAAAAGATGTGTTAATTGATGAGTAAAAATTGGACATTCAAATTTCCCCTTATAGGTTTAAGTCTTCCCAAATCTACTTTAAGAACTTTCCTATATTTATCTTATTTTACTTTCTAACTTTCAAACATTTATAGTCTTTGAGTTTTATATAAAAAGTTATTTTTAATTTTTACCATTAACTTTTAATATAAACTCAACATACATTTATGTGATGAATATAGATGTCTATGTAAACAAATATTTGAGGTAAAATATTGATGTCAAGTTTTAGAGCAAATCCAAATTTATGATAAATAAATTTGTATACAAAGTTTAAAGTTCAAAACGTAACATATGAAAGTTTGAGAACTAAATAGAACACTCAAAATTTTATAGACCTAAAACACCAAGCATAAAAGTTCGTGATTTAAATTTTTACTCTATGAAAAATGCAAATTAGAATCACTCTTGAGTTATAGAGGTTATTACTATCATACCAATAAACTTTGAATGCCAAAAGATACACTTATATATCTTCGATCAAAAGGTCATGAGTTATAATCTTTACTCCTATATGTTGTATTTAAAAAATAATAATGACCAATGAACTTCAAATTTAATAAATTACTTATTCCCACCTCTCCCAATTCTTGTAATTAAAAAGAAAGTGTCGTAAACAAACACAAGACACATGAGGTTTTTTTTTCTTCGATTAGATAAGATCGGGCGTTACAACTTACAACCACCAACCTAGAAATAGTTGTTCAATTAACAAAGTCGAGTTGATTTAAAATTTCCATCTCGAGCACAAATTCCTTAAACTTAGGGTTAGGTCAATGAAATTAAAGAAAAGGTCCCAAAAAGAAAATGGGAGGGACCCGCAAAGGGGAGGAATGGCAAGGCTAAATGTTTGGTAGCGTGGGGATGCAACAAACATTATTGTTTTTGAGCTTTGAATGAATGAATGAATGAGAAATGTAAACAAATAAAGGAAGGTAGAGAAGTACAAGGCTTGTTCCCCACGCCCATTGCTAATAACTAAGGTCCCCCTACCCCCCCTCACCCACATTTAAAGCCCTTCACTATTCCCTTTTCTATCTTTCTTTCTTCTTTTTCTTTTTTTAAATATTGATGAAATTAATTAATTTCACGGGACCTAAATAATTTAGTCAAATAACGTATCCCTGAGGCCCATGAGTTTGATGGGCGATAGGGTTACTATCACATCGTTCAAATAAATAGGTTTTGATTTTTATTCGAATCTTCGGAGTTATTGGTATTGATTTTGCTGCTTTTTTTTTTTCAGTTAAGAGTTGGTAAGAGGATAAATAAAATAACATTTCTATATTTTTTGTAGTACAATAGTACGTGAGGATGAGAGTTCGAACTTATTAAGGATTCCACGTTGAAAAGAAAATAGATCTTATAATGGTTTATAATATAGATATGGGCTACTCATTGCTAATTGGTTTTGAGATTGAACCCCATCAATATTGATATGGTATTAAAGCCCAACAGGCTCAAACAAGCATCCGGTCCAAACATATGGGATCCAGCCAAAATCAATGAGCAAAAAGAGTCACGATGTTGAGGAGGCATGTTAAGGATCCCACATTAAATTTGAATTTCTATAAAATGTTAGGAAATTATACTAAATCACATAAAATAAGTATGCATTTATAAATATATTATATTTTTTGTTTTTTTTCTAAATGTCACAAAAGTATTTTTTTTAGTTGATCTCATATAATTGTATAGGTTTCCAATTTATGACATTTTTGTAAAATTTTAAACCTAATGCTAGATATAAAATATATATTCCTTTTTTACTATTTTGTAATTCCATCTAAAATGTTTGACATTATTTTATAAAAATTTAGGACAATGAAAGGTAACTTTTAAAATATTAGGAACAAATTTGAATTCGTTCAGCATTTCTCATTTGGTAAAGTAGTTTATATTCTCTAATTATATATAAATGTATTTTCCTACTAAAGTTGGAAAAATTATATATAAATATATATGAAGAAACATAAGATATACCCAAGTCCCTTAAACATTTTCATTTAATTAATGTTAAAAAAAATAGCGCCGTCAAACACAGCCGTCCAAATCGGCGATCACGATCTAGAAGACGCACCGAATGCCACGTCATAATTTCCATAACAACCTGATTTTTTTTTCTTTTTTAATCTGAAGATTGGAATCACATGCAAATTTTTTAACCCAATCAAGCGCCATATTGGCGTCATTCGACAACATGGTTACAGCTTTAATCCAGCTGTCTGTCCCTACCCATGGGACCCACTTTCCTCTCCAGCAATGAGAATTCGTTATATGCTGACTTGGATATTTATTATTGGATTAGAACGTTTAAATAACATAGATCATAATATACATCTAATTTCATTATTCATTTAAGTCCTCTCTTAATTATAATGATAACAATATGATAGAATTAAGGACAGCATATTCCTTAACCTTTCCTAACCATTTCAAGATTTAAATATTTTTCATATTTACAGTGAGTGAAAAATTCGAAAAAGTAAAATCCTAACCACAAATTATTTATTCACGTGAATTCAATATCACAAAACAAATATGAAAGCCAAAACCAACCTAACGTAAGTGACATATATGTTCAACTAAGAGGTTGTGATTCAATCCTCCACCTAAAACAAAAACAAGGCATCCACTCCTCGAGTAAAACTTATAAATATTTTAATTTTTTTTTAATGAAAGCTTTCTCATTCCAACTGTGTTGCTTACGTTAAATTTGACTTAATTAGTACCACTTCAAAAATATTGTATCACAAATATTTTATAAAAATATAGAATTGAGTCTATTTCTTCTAAAGATATGATTCGACTAGTGTAATTATTTTAAAATTCTAATTTCTTTTGCTCAATGTCAAAGATATACACTCCAAATTTCAAAAAAAAAAAAAAAGAAATTACTTTTGATTATATTAGAATCTGTGTGATGTTAATAAATGAGAAATTATTGTTGGTTATAAGTATTTAGTAAACAATATTTCGGTACATTGAAAAGTCAAGAGGAGCTCATTCTCTATCTGTCATGAGAGAGAGAAACAGAATAAAGAGCAAAACCTTCAATCCAGCCATGGCCGACAATCCTCACTAGAAAAAAACGCCCAACTTAAATGTTCTTCGCCAATCTTTCTTCTTTCTTACTCCACATTCCCGCCGCCGCCAAATTTTCCGATGGATCCGTGCCCCTTCGTCCGGCTGATGGTCGAATCGCTCGCTCTCAACCTCCCTCAGGCCACCCGCCCCGCCGGGGCCGCCGTCCACCCCTCCGCCACGCCCTGCTTCTGCAAGATCGCGATCAAGAATTTCCCCTCCCAAACGGCGCTTCTTCCGCTTTCCTCAATTTCCGGCGACTCACCTCCGGACTCCGCCGCGTCGTCCTCCGGCTTCCACCTGGACCCGTCGTCTCTCCGTCGCCTCTCTGGCAAGCCTCTCGTGATGTGTCTCTCGGTTTTCGCGGGGCGGATGGGGCACACGTGCGGGGTGAATTCTGGCAAGTTCCTCGGCCGGGTTCGGATCACGGTGGCTCTCGACGGCGCTGACAGTAGACCCAGAGTATTCCACAACGGGTGGGTTAAATTGGGGAAAGAAGAGGATAAAATCTCGGCCCGCCTCCACTTGGTTGTCCGGTCCGAACCCGACCCGCGCTTCGTTTTCCAGTTCGGTGGAGAACCGGAATGTAGCCCGGTGGTTTTCCAGATCCAAGGCAATATCCGGCAACCGGTTTTCAGCTGCAAGTTCAGTGCCGATCGGAATTCGAGGACCCGGTAAGTTTCCACTTTTCCGACCCACCCACCCGTTTAATTAAAAACAAAATAATTTACTTATTAATAATTAGAAATTTAACTATTAACTTTTAGACCAGAGATAATTTTTCCTATTCAATTATGGATTGAGGACCAGTGTGTTTTCTCATCTCATTCTGATCTCATTTGTTATACTAATCATTTGTTATACTAAAAAAATTCTATTAGTAGTTTCTGACGGTTAAAAATAAACTTAGCTAGAAAGTTAACTAGGACTAACTGCGAGTTTGTATTAATTTTCTTAATTAATTTATAATTTGCATCACGCTTGGTTTTTTACTTTTCCAGTATTTTAGGTTTTTTTTTTAAAAATACATTTGTCATAGTAGGAGTGGGCCTTCATGAAAGTGGGTTGTCGATCTAAATTATAACGTAACCATTTAGAATGAACAATGTCACTGTCGCTTTTATTAATTTTTAACTCTTTCCCTAACTAATGATGTGTCATTTGGGTTCTTTTATAAAAACAGAAGGAAAATAAAACACTAGGAGATGTTTTCTTCTTTAGAATAAACATGCTAAATCTTTGATTGATACATCACATATCAATTAATGGATTTTAGGGCTTATATTAAACACTTAATTTTAAACTCAACAATAAAAGAAAAGAAAAAAAGATGATTTTGTTTAGCTTGGTTTATATATTCAATGTGAACTAATTGACATTTATTGATTACATTAATTGAAGCGACTGGATTACGATCAATTTCTTACCCTTGGAGTTCATCATTATTTGTATATTAAAAAGTAGAAATATTATATATCAAAACAACCCTAAAAAATAATAGCCATTTTTAATAATTTCAGGTTGGTCAAATACAAAAAAGAAGTTAAAAAAAAAAGATCATAAAATCTCCCATCTGTCTAACTCAACCACCTTTGATTCCCTCCCATGTGCATACCCTCTTTTATTATTGTTTTTTATCAAGTTAAGTATTGTTTAATTAATTATATATTTATTAGTTAAAAGTTCCACCATTTTATTCAAATTTCAATTATATCTTAAACATTTCGTATTTATTTTTACTTTAGTCACTACATTCTCTATAGTCTTTGAACTTTGCATTACACAATCATATTTTAATTTTTGTTATTGGTTTTTAAAATCTTTTAATAGAAACCTAACATGAACATGTTACACAAAAATGGTGTAAACAGGTCACTGCCGTCGGATTTCAGCTTCAACAGTACTAAAGGAAAATGGATGAGAACTTTTTCAGGGGAGAGAGAGAAGCCGGGGAGGGAGAGAAAGGGGTGGATGATCATGGTCTATGACCTCTCCGGCTCCCCCGTCGCGGCCGCCTCCATGATAACGCCGTTCGTCCCTTCCCCGGGCACCGACCGTGTCTCTCGCTCCAACCCTGGTGCTTGGCTCATCCTCCGCCCCCATGGCTTCTCCGTCAGCAGTTGGAAGCCATGGGGACGCCTCGAGGCTTGGCGCGAGCGGGGACCGATCGATGGCCTAGGCTACAAGTTCGAGCTCGTCGCCAACACTGGACTAGCCACTGGCATCGCCATCGCAGAAGCTACCATGAGCGTAAAAAAGGGTGGCCAATTTTGCATCGACAGTAGAACTATAAGAGATTTCAGTCCAAACTCTAGATCCAACATTAAAGGTAAACAATAATACATCATTAAGATTCATTCACAACATTAAATTTATTTTTAATAGGTATTTAAACTTTAAAAAAATATTTACAAGCACTCTAATTTTCAATTTTGTGTTCACTTAACTTTAAAAATATTTAATTTTTTTCTTTAAATTAATAAATCTATCAAATATTAAAATGAATGGTGTGTAATACTGAATAGATCAAGAACCCATATAGATCGGGTGGAACTCTCTAATTGAACTTTAATGAAGTATCGGGATTAGAAAACAACATTTAGTTTAGAATTCATTTATTCAGAGACCTATTAGACACGGAAGTTAATTAGATTTAGAATACTGACTTTTGACATTTGATTGGAAAAAAGTAGGGAACTTTGTAATGGCTTCGAGCGTGGAGGGAGAAGGGAAGGTGAGCAAGCCAATGGTAGAAGTGGGAGTTAAGCACGTGACATGCATGGCGGATGCTGCTTTATTTGTAGCTCTAGCAGCCGCCATTGATCTTAGCATGGACGCTTGCAGACACTTCACACAGAAGCTGAGAAGAGAACTCTGTCACGATGAACACGATTCAAGTTTTCTTTGAAATCCTATCAATTTTTTCCACAAAATTTCTCTACTTTTTTTAATTTCTTTGCAATGATAAACCAGTTTTTGGATTTGAGCAGAGAAACCATATATTTATGTAATCTTATTTCCATCCAATTTCCATTTCTTTTTCTTTCTTCTTCATTGATTCTTTAATTAAATTCCATCCGATCCCTTTTGTTCTTCCACATACAGTTTTCTTAGTCTTGGGTTGCGATTCAGAACCTCTCTCTGATCTCATGTGTAAGTTGGAATTTGACCGGACCAAAAAGTGTACAGATCACTGTCCTCGGAAATTTTGTGTTTAATATCTCTCTATTTTGTTGTTGTGATATAGAATTTGATTCATATGACTTATTTATTTATTGGAGTTGGGTTTGTCGCTTTAAATTTTAGTTGAGATGTTCAATATTTTTATCAAAGTTTTCATATGTCTATGAATCTAACATTGTTAAATGAATTAAAGTTTTCATTATATTTAAAAAGAATTGACAAAATATAAAAGTATTAATAATTTATTGCTTACATATTGTACATGAATTAGTAATAAAAATCTATAACTTATTTGAAAATCAGTGAAACATTTATTTGTTAATCTAGATTCTGCCAAATTCTATAAGACAAAACAATAGTTTAATTCAGTAAATTGACTCGTTAAATTATTGGGGAAATAAATGAAAATAATAAGAAATAAATTACATATATAAATATTAAAGGAATAAATCAATCCACGTAATTAGTTGAGAATACCAAAAAGTCAATTCTAAAATGTACATAGCGTCTTAAGTCGTTCCCCTTATTTACAGAGGTAGTCTATTAAAGTTGATTTGTGTAGATCGAATCAACTGGATTTGATCGGCTCGAGTTGGGTGGTCCAATTCATGACTCGACTCATGTGGCTTCCTTAACTTTACTCGGTGAATCTCGTAAGATAATTTTACACCTAGATTTTATATTACATTTGAATTTAATTTAGATCATACGAGTACTATTTTATCCTATTTAAATAAATATCTCGGGAAAGGCTTTTATTTGAAAGAGTCAATAGTCCCAATTTTTAGTAAAGTTGTTGAATATTTTCCCTTGGACACTAAAAGAAAATGGTTTTTGGGCTTGATGACCATTTTCTCATGGCCCAACTTGATTTTTTTGTCCATTTCTTTAAATATAAGTTTTCATTGCGTGCCATTGGTTAAATTATAATCCTTTTATTAAAAAAAAAAAAAGGTTTTCTATAGATGTTATCATACATGCCAAATTACTCTCTTTGTCCCTCTATTAACTTTATGCCCCAACCTAATCTTCCTCCATTTCTTTCTTCCTCTTCTTCGCTGACTCTCTCTCTCCGATTTCCACTTAATCTCGGTGCATATCATTTCCACTACAAGATTTTTTTGGATTTGTGGACATTTCTTTTGCCCAACGCCTTATTCTTTCTCCCGACGAACAAAAAATCGTCGGTAGATTTCTACTTCTCCCGATGAAATTTTAACGGCATTAGGACAAGTAAGTCTCTTCCTACATTTTTCTTGTGCGTCAGGAGAAAATATAGGACTCACAAGCTATAAGAGCATTGAGAGAAGTTTGACAATTTGGTACATGAGTCCTATTTTATCCCAACGTATAAGAGTCGATTATTTTGATACCGATAAAATTCCGTAAGGACGATTTTTTATCCTTCGGGAGAAAGATTTTGCCCAATGCCTTAGTGTACGTCATGCAAAAAAAGTATTGGCAAAGCCAAAAATTCGTATAGCGTTTTATTGAATACAATTTCCTCCATTGAAACGATGTTACTATCTCAGCTTTGGACATAGCCCTCACGACTTTGTTTTTTGTTTCATCCAAAATGTCCCATATCAATGGAGATAATTGTCCTCTCTTATATACCCATGATCATTCTCTTCTCCAGTCAATGTGGGATTTTGTTTCACTCCTTACAAACCCAACACCATTGTCAAAAACACTTTCTTTTCTATGGGTTATGTTTGACAAATTAAAAAAAAAATAATTTTAAAAAAGTTTAAATGTGTTTTTGGGAGGGATAGTAAGAGTGATTTTGAAAAAAAGAGATTTAAAAATAATTGATTTTTCAAAATCACCACTCAATAGCTTAAAAATCAATTTTAAGTGAAAGTAGCAAGAGAGGGAGGGAATAGAAATGGATTTGAATTTTTCAAAGTTAGAAGTTTAGGTCTGCAATTGTTTCATTTCTTAAAGTTTAAGGATTTAATTTTTATAATTGAAAGATTTTTAAGAGTTTAATTTTTACCATTGAAAATTTATAACAATAATTATAACAAATCCTTATATTTTAAGGTGGTTGATACAATTTACCGTAATATTTATAAGCTTAACAAAAACTAAAACAGTTTGGAATGGTTAAAAATAAAAGTCATGGATTTAATGACAACATTTGTACACTATTTTGTCGGATATAAAACAATCAGTTGAAGTTATTTAATTTTTCTTGTTCGAGATCTTTAATTAACCTGAACATATTTTAATTAATTAATCTCTAAGTAAAATGACATGACATTGAATCTCCCTGCCTAGTGTTCTGCCTAAAAGAAGGAAAATATTAAAATCTCACCCTCTCTCTGAACAATAATTTAATTTTGGCCATATATAGTTAAAATCTCTGCCTCTCTCTGAACAATAAATAATTCAATTTTGGCGTTATATATATCTTGCACCCACTCCCAAAAACAAAAGCCGACGATTTTCAGCAACTTTTTCTTTAAATACATTTCCTTTTCCACAGGATTTACTATTTATAGTGGACGTGTCTTGTGAGGTTTGTTGGGAAGATTGCTTTTCTATGTCTTCTACATTATTTTCATAATTGTTTTTAAAATATTGTGACCAAATAAATTTTATATATATATTAGAACAAGCGTGATATCACTTTTATCAAAAGGGAAAAAAACAAGCGAGGAAATATGAGAAATTTGAAAATTTGACCCCTGGTACTCTCATGTTTCAAAATCAACATTCCTCTCTCCACAAGTCTTTTTTCAATATTTATTCCCTCCACAAATCTCTCACAATAATTAATTACAGCCATAAAAAATCTAACTTTTAAGAAAAATATCTAACTCAAATAGAAAATTAAAAGTTTAATATGAAAAAAATAAAAAACGTACATAATTACATAAGATTTGTGCGAATTTAATTATAAAAAAAAGTCAAAAGATTACAAAAATATCGGGTCAATATTGCATTAAATGCTCGAGATTAATTGATTAGTAAGAGGAGGGAGAATGAAAAAAAAAAAGAAATTTCAGTATTTTTTTATTTTTTATTTTTTATTTTTTGCATTATCCCCCTCTCTTAGCCCTTCCAATTTAATGCAATTTTTGCACCACATTTATGAAACCATAATTTTTTTGTAATTAAATCCGGACAAATCTTATGCATTTATTTTTGGATCATGCAAATTTTTTTTCACCCTAATTTACTTATTTGAGAATTTAATCTACAGATTTTTTTGTGTGGAATTGTTTGGTGGAAATTTTACTTAAAATAAACAAGGATATTTTGGAGGTATATGCCAATTACCGCTCAGCTCGCTTTGACTTTTGATGACGTAATTAAGAAAGTTGAATTTGTTAGCAAAATTGAGTGCTAATTAAAAATTTTAAAAGATTAAAGACTCGATTAAAAATTGCCATAAAAGTCAGCAAGTCGAAGGAAAAAGAAAAAGAAAAAAAATCACCCAAAATACCTCTCTAGCAGGAGTGGTCAGGCCCCATACTCGCCCCATTTCGATCCTTGTGTCTGCTAAATTTTTTCTCTCTCTATTTCACGGAGATCGGAGTGAAAAGGTCATTTTTTTAAGTAACATGTCGATTACCGTTGGGCTATGTTCGTTTTGGCACTGTTGAGCTATGTTCGCTTTGACTGGTGGAAAGATCATTTGGATCAGATTTTATATACAAAATTAACTTATTATTATTCTAATTAAATATTTTATTCATCGCTATAAATAATACTCATTTAAAGGAAAAATTATAAACTAATAAAAACAATATAATACTTAATCTTAGTCCATTTATCCCTGCGTAAATAAATACTAAAGTCTAAACGCCTAACATGATGGCCAAAGTTAAATTTTACAAAAATCACAAATGATTTGAAAATATATAAATTTTTAAGATAGGATTAATTTTTTTAATAAATAAATATATTTAGAAAAAAAGAGGAATGACACAATGTCCCCAATGTCCCCTCATTTAGGACGCCACTCCCAAGGAAAAATGGATGCCATCCTATTCTATTAGGAAAGATATCATCTCAAAATTTTCTAGGGATAGTTTGTGTCTAGTGAGACCACTTGATTAAATGAAGTTAATGGTCCATGGTACTGGAATAATTCATTTTTGGTCGATAGATATTGTAACAAGTATTTCTATGTTCGATTCTATAGATATTTTCTTTTTTTGTTCATATTCTGAATTGAGTTCGTTTTGGTAGTAATTTGATGAATTGGATTGTACTCCTTTCGATTCAAAATAACAAAAGAACCAGATAGTAGTAGGAGCCATAAAAAGGAAAGGGTTCGTGGGTCCCACCTAAATGGGACACGAAATCCCGTTTATATTCCCCGCGGGATGTGGATGGAGAAAGTGTTTTCCCGTCACCTAAACGGGTCGGGAGGGGGACGGGAAATACATTCATCAACCTAGTTCCCCGTTCCCCGCCCTACCGCATTTTAAAATAAATAAACAAATATATATACCTAAAAAAACACACATATAGGAGGATTATGAACATGTAAATAATGTTTTATCATTGAAAATTGAGTAATTAATTAAAATTTTATTTTAAAAATTATTTCTCGTGTTTGTCATTTGTTAAAAAAAAACAAAAAAACAAATAAATTTTGGAGGGGCACATCCGAATAAGGGATCCTAAAGATGTACTTTTCTTTTCGGTGATTCAATCCTAAGAACTTCAAAGTTAAACGTGCTTGACTTAGAATAATCTTGGATTGGACTTGTGTTGTTATATAGGAATAGTCTACACTCATCTAAGTGACTCTGGTACAATATCTTGGACCTGGGTGTTACACCGCCACTATCCCCATAAAATTTCGTAGAAATCTCAAATGAAAGTGAGAAATTTTTTGTGGAGAAAAAGAATTAAATGAGGGCAAGGCTTTCCTATCCTCGCCTCAGCGAACAATATAGATGTTGATATTTTTCCTATTTTAGGGTTTTTTTTTCCTCACAATACAATAGAGATGTTGATTTACTTATTATCCTTTGTATTGTTTTACTTCTTTCGTAAAAAATCTCAGGAAGAATTTGTGAATAGAAACCGAAACTCGTGAAAGGCGTGGAAGAAAAAAAAAAAAAAGAAAAGATAATAGATGTGACGTTGAAATTTTAGCCGTGCAGCGTCAGAGCTCCATAAATCCACCTTCTTCCTTGCTCCTTCAACGACGTTCCTCAACTCAACTTTCCGGCCATGGCTTCTTCCACCACCTCAGTTCTGTCTCTTCTTCTTTTAGTTTTTTGCACCGCTGCCGCCTCCTCCGCCGCGACCATCAGAATGTACCCGAAAGAGCACGTGGTGCTGCCGGACGGCGACCCGAGTTGCGAGAGCTGGAAGTTCGCCGTTGAAGTGAACGCCGCCGGAGCGTGGAACTCCGTGCCGCGGCCGTGCGTCCAGTTTGTCCGGGATTACTTTAACGGCGACCGTTACCTTTCGGACTCTGAGGCGGTGGCTGATTACTCCTTGAGCTTCGCCAATTCGCTGAATGTGGCCGGCGACGGCGGCAAGGACGCTTGGGTCTTCGACGTCGACGAGACCCTCCTTTCCAATTTACCTTACTATAGAACTCACGGGTTCGGGTAAGTAACTTTAACCTAGTAAGTAATGGGTAACATTTTAGTTTCTTGCATTTTATTTATTTAGGTTGGGTTGAATAAACTACCACCTACCCAAACTTAAACTGAGCAAGGTCGAACAAATGAAAATTGTTATAAACGGGGAAGAAACAAAAATACCGAGATTTCAAACACACCACCTTCCATTCTTATACTAGTTTAAGAATAAGAATGAACAACTTACAACTCAACCCATAAACTTAAAGTGATGGATTTGATAAATTTAATTGGATATCTAACAGTCTCAGCTTTCGGATTTGATCCTTTCAGATCGGAGCCGTACAATGACACTTCTTTCAACGAGTGGGTGAATGAGGGTGTGGCTCCGGCACTGCCGGCCAGTTTGAGGCTGTTCAATAAGGTGAAAGGTCTTGGAATAAAGATTTTTCTTCTAACTGGCCGACCTGAAGCTCAAAGAGCCATCACACAACAAAACCTCCTTGACGCAGGCTATTCTGGTTGGGAGAAGCTTATCCTCAGGTATGGAATCAACGACCCCTGTTTAGAATCGGTTCGATAACTTTCATGGTGGTTGTTTTTCGTTTCCTAATTTAGTCCCATTCCACCAAAGGAAATAATCACATTATTGATCATATAATATGTGAAAACTGATTTGGTTAAAATTGATGGAAACTAGGGGAGCTGATGATGAAGGAAAGAAAGCTATTGCATACAAATCAGAGAAGAGATCTGAATTGGAAGAAGAAGGTTACATAATCCAAGGAAGCTCTGGAGATCAATGGAGTGATTTGGTGGGCTATGCTCTCTCTAAGAGATCCTTCAAGCTCCCAAATCCAATGTATTACATTCCCTAAGCTTCTAATTGCCTGCCCTTAATCCTTCCTATGGCTATCAATAAATCTACTTTCGCTACGTTTTTCAAGTTGGTTTCTAATATTTTCAAAGTTTCAATTGGTTCATGTTTATTATTTCAAAAAAATTCGTTCAAATTATCTCTACTCGAGAAGGATGTTGGAATTGAATGACAAAATAGTGACACTTGCACGTAGTTGATAATTAAATTACAAAATATTGAAATATATATATACATTGAGAGATTAACACATCGAGTAATTACTCACTTATTGATTCAATTTGTTATTTGTGCAACTCTCAAGTAAAAAGATATTTATATGTACAAATGTTATATATTTTTATCAAATTCTTACTTATCGTTTGATTGCTTATTAAATATCCATATTAGGATTACTTAAGCCAACATAGAAAAGACTATTTACCTTTAAAAGTGGTAAATTTTTTGAATCAACTATTACGAAATGAATTGAATTTATAAATATGATAAATACATGAGTCTATTTAAGTTTGGAAGTTTTGAAAGGATAATAATGCACAATAGTTAGAAATTAGAATGCATGATTTTTACGAAAATATATTGACAATAACATTACAATAAACTGAAAGGGATACGCACTCACTCAATTATACTATAAACGTACATATTATTTTATCCTATAAAACTGTACATATTATTATTTGGAAAAAACTTCTCACTTCCTTCTTTTTTCCTATTCTTTGTCTACCTTTTTTCTCAATGCAGCATTGATATTTGGTCATCTAAAGCTAAAAGTTAAGGGAGAAAATAAATTTAACGACTTTAATCCAATATCCCAAAATTATTCAAATTACGTTGATTTACAAAAATGGCTATAAACATGCAGAAAGCCTCCATCTAAAATTAGAAGATAGTAAGACAATAAAAAAGAAATGTTATGTAATTTATGCAACTTCTCAACAGTCATTTAAAACTATGAAAAATAAAAATTAGATTATATATATATATATGTGTACACCTTTAATTGTGGATAAACATTGGTGGAGATTCATTTTTCATTGGATAAACTTAGTTACATCAAGTTTAAAAATGAAATGGAGATTGAAGAAAATAGAAAAAAAAAATGAGGTTACAAAAGTCGTCCAACCAACCTAAAAAAAGAATTCAAAAAGATTTGGAGGAGATTTTAATCTCACTTGTCTTGATTTTATGGGACCATGTGACTGTAAGGAGCACAATCAGAGTCGATCATCAGTCGGTTGGCCGACCCCGATGCTGAAACCGACCACATCGGTTTCCAAAAATGGAAACTGATGGTTTCCCTCCGCAGTTTGGCGCCAATTGGTCGACCGATTGATTTGGTCCGTCGGTTTAACTGACAATTTTTTTGGTCTATTATTGTCGTTAAGAAATAAGAATTAAGAAAACTTCGAAAGATTGGGTTGTTGGTAAGAAATAAAAGAAAAGAAGACATGATAAAGAAAAAAAATCTAAATGGTAATGGAAGAAGGAAGAAGATGGAGAAAAAAGACAAATGTGGTGAGAGAGAAGATTTTGATAGATAAGAAGAAAGAGAGAGAGAGTAATAAATGAAAAGGTAAATAATGAGTGATTTGGACAAATAAGAGATGAGAGAGAAGAGAAACCATTAAAATAAAATAGTATAAAAAAGTTGGGTGGTAAAAACCACGAACGCCAAGATTTTTCTTAGAAACCACTTTGAAAAACGGACCGGGTATCTTTCCAATCTAACACAGAAGTTGGTCAATCGGTCGGTTTTTCCTTATTTGGAACCACCGACACTGACAGACTTGTAGTTGAAATCGACCGAACCGACTTGGTTCGATCGGTTGGTCGGCCGGGGCAGTTTTTCAGGGGTGTGATGCTCACCCCTAAGCCCAATACTCGTTTCCTTATTATTTAAAGATATATAATTGCGGGAATTTACGCCTGCATTAAATGCCACCTAATTTAATTTAATATTGTTTATTTTTTGGGGGTAGTTGGCAACTTTTATTTCATTATATTTGTTATTATATTAAAATTTGATTTTTTTAAAGAGATATTAAAATTCGATTTAAATTATTTTAAACGTTTAAATTTGTATGTTTCTTCTAGGTTCTTTAATTCATCGAAATCTTTTACTTTTAATTCTTGAACTTTGTAATAAAACTATTATAAAATCATCATGGTTAACTTTTAACAAATCATTTAATAAATATACCTAATTTTACATGTAATTAATTTTTTTATTTGATGAATAGATAGGTATAAATTATCGTTTAAAATTATGTATTATAATTGTTTTAGGTACAACATGTGGGTGACGATTCGAACTTATAATTTTTTAGATGGACATAAGTTATTAACCAGTTGAACTCTTTTTATGTCTGTAAAACTTTATATTAGAGTTAAATTGTCAAGGAAACATAAAGAAAAATTAATTCCTAGATACACGGCCGTTAAAATTTATATCGTGTTAAATATAAATTAATTTCTTGCTCTTAATGGAAATTAAGTAGTAAATTTCTCTAACTACGTGAGCTTTCCTCACCAATAATTGACACATATCATCAAGAGATTATGAAGTCGAATCTCTCGTCAGTAGCGGTACCGAAAAAAAAAATAGTAAAATTTTGTACAACTAAAATTTAAACATAAAAATAAAGTAAGAAAATGAATTTTTCACGTGCAAAAAAGGAGTGGAGGAGAAGAGAGGAGCTAAGCAGTGCATATGCATTTGCATTATTATAAATTGAGTGAGTGGGCAAGGTTGTTTCATCACAGTCCTCCAACCATGGCTTCTCTGAAGTCCTTCCTCGCCCTTCTTCTCCTCCTCCTTCTTGCCTTCGCTTCCGATTCTGCCTCCTCCCGACCCATCATCCGAATGTTTCCGAGAAAAAACCTTCTTCGGTTCAACGACGATACCAACCTATTATGTGAGGGTTGGAAATATTCGTTCGAAGTCAATAACCTAATTACAAATTTCACCAGTCCGAAGGAGTGTGTTCCATTCCTTAAGCACTACTTCGACTATATCGACAATGGCGGTCGTTATTCTGTCGACCTGTACTATGCCATTGAATATGCGTATGAATACGCAGAGACGGTGAAGCTCAGCTCCGACGGGAGAGATGCTTGGATTTTTGGTGTGGATGACACTCTACTCTCTACTTTGCCATATTACCAAGAACGCGGATATGGGTAAGTTCAAAATTATGAAAATACAAGAGAAAAATATACTAATTATTATCTTTGATTTAGAAAATATGGTAAAGCATAATTTATCCTATAATTAAAAAGTAAAAAGTGAGAGATGTAGTTTGTGTTAGGAAACCCCTCCCCTTTAACGGAAAATTGAAATAAAACCATGGCATATTAAGAAAGAAAAATTCACCAGGTGAAAAATACCCTATCAATATTCATTCGATTCTATTTCGAAACTAATTGACTATGAAAGTAGTAATTAATATATATTATTAATCTTTGTTGGTTTCTTATCTTATCAATGTGAGATCTTTAACATGTTCTGGCGGTTCTTTTAAACTCACCCATTTTGAGCGAATATTATTTTTGGATGGAATGCTCACTTGAACATATTGGACTTGGACTCTAATGTTATCATGAGATGTGAGATCTTAACAAAATTAAAATTAGTATATCAGGCTTCAAATATTTCCAATTAGGATGAATAAAACTCTAAGCCGAGAAACTTTGGGAATGAAAATTTGCTCTGTTTTTGCATAGCTTTCCATCTCTTTTATTCACCAAATGAACGTCCACATTTTGTGTTTAACGTGCATTTTTTACTGGTTTGGATCCTTTGATCAAAGCCAATGCATTTCCCTAATAATTAAGACAAAGTTTGTATTTTTTCCTTTTAAAAATAGGTCGGAGACTTTCAATGAAACTGATTTCAATGAATGGATGGCAAAGGCCGATGCACCTCCAGTTGAATTCACTTGGGCGCTATACCGAATACTTCAAGACCTTGGCTTCAAGATTATCATATTGACTGGCAGAGACGAATTTACAAGAGGTTTCACACAACAAAACCTTCTCAAGGCTGGCTATTCCAATTGGGAGAAGCTTATCATGAGGTATAACATATAACTAAACCGCTCTTTCGGGCTCACCAATCTTGATCGGTGGCCCGATTCTACTTTTGGCATAATTTAGATGCTCATGTGAGCTAGTTGGACTATGATACCATATCAATATTTATGAGATTCTATTTCAAAATCGATAGAAAATGCGAGAAGTAGTCTATGAATCTTATAAACTTTGTTAGATCCATTGATCTTGCGACGTGAGATCCTTAGTTTTAGTTTCCGTACTCAAATTTATTTTTTCAACTGTGAAAAATGCAGGGGAATTTCGGATCAAGGTAAAGATGCAATTGTGTATAAATCAGAAATGAGAGCTAAGTTGGTGGGTGAAGGATATAGATTGCACGGGAACACAGGAGATCAGTGGAGTGATGTTTTAGGGCTTACACCAGCTGCACGTTCCTTTAAATTTCCTAATCCTATGTATTATGTCCCTTAAATTAAATTGTATGCTTAATCCTAAGTTTCTATCAAGTATGAACTGAATATTTAAATAAATTATCTCAAAATATTATATCTTGAGATAGTTGTCTTACTAAAGAACTGGTTCTGCTCTTTCTTTCCTCATCTCTAATAAGTTTGGTTTTATTTAGTAAGAGTCCATTTAGTAATATTCTTGTTATTATTCATCGTTTATAATTTTTTTTAAGCAATCTACACAATCTGCAACTATGTTTCTTATTTCTCAAAACATAAATAAAAAAGATTGTTTTATCATACCTAAATTCGTAGATGTTTAGAATCGTTTAATTCATTTTTCTTTATTAAAAATAAAGAAACAGCAACGTTACCAAACGAATCTTAATGTTCTCGTTCCTCCTTTCCAGATTCATGTTTCCGTTTGTACTTATTAATTAGGTCTCATTTGATCACTTTTCTTTTTTCTAGTGTAACAAATATGAGGTGCGTAGAGTAGATGTCAGCTACCATTAAACTATATATATTAGTCAACCACATTTAGTTTTTGGTTTTATGTTTTAAAAATTATACTTTATTTTTCACTATTTTCTTAGTTTTTCGCATTCTCCAAAAGTGCATTTGAGTTTTTCTCTAAATTTCAAAAATAAAAATAAGTTTTTCAGAACTACTTTTCTTTTTTATCTTCAAAATTTATTATATATAAATATAATAAATATTATCTAATCATTTAAAAATTGCCAACTCATCAATATCATGTCAGTATTCTATTAAATTAACGACAGTATCGAAAATTTGATTCTAATGACCTTTTATAACAATTTTTTAAAAATTAGATATTAAACTATATAATTTTTTAAAACTTAGAAACCAAATCACTTCAAGTACCAAAATGTGTATTATCCAAAAATTAAATAGTATTTTATAATAAAATCACGTTAAGTAAGAAAGCTAGCTAGTATATAACAAAAATTAATATATTAACAAAAAGTTACAGGCTTGTTCAATAAAATACTCCAACTGTCAACAACCTGAGAAGAAACTTAGCACCGACACTCTAGGTGGGAGAACAATGGTTATTGCCGACTCCCATTCCTAGAAGCGCAATACGAAAATGTATAAAAATTTCTACTCTTCTCGTAGTACGAAAACTTTCATAGTATCATAGGTAAAATACTTATATTATTATATAAATCAAAAAATATTTTTTAATAAAACAATAAAAAACACTAATAACATTTTCTTCTATCTAATTAAATTTTTTTTAGAGGAAGTCTTTAATTTTTTTTCTTCAGAAAGTGTTTATATAATGTTTTTTTCTAAAAAGAATGTCAAACATGCACTAAATATTTTCATTTATGGTTTATATTATAGCTAATCAACATATAGGCATGAGTATATCCATGTCTACCGTTGATCAATATATAGCATATTGATGAATTATGAGTAGTATTTTATTTATATTTGTAATTACTTTTATAAACAAACTTTAGCCCAAGCAATATGGGCCTGTCTCTTCAAAAAAATAAAATTAAAATATTGGGCCTGTCGTATTGTTTGGTCCGATTTGATCTTAAGCACGGCTTTTGGTGTTTTTTTTTTCTTTTTCGCTTCTTCAAATTCTTATGAATATATATATTAATCAATTGAGTTATGTTCGAGTGAATTAGTCTCGTTTAAAATATCATATTAAGATGACAAGGTTTGAACCTAGATCTTTTAGAAAAAGTAAAAATGTCTTAATCAAACATTAAACTAAGTTCATTTTCACTCTGGAAATATTAAAATATATTATTTTAAGAATTTTGTTTATACCGCTATACTTTGAATAAATAATTAATCTAATTTAACTGCTATACATCTTCTCAAAAAGAAAAATAATAAAAAACCTCATACAGGATAAATTTTCTTAATAATCACTTGGACTTTACGCTTCAATTTTTTTTTCTTTTTTTGTTGACTCTTATGCTTCAATTTTAAAATATAAATTTTTTCAATTTTACATTAATAACCTGACAGGACTAGGAGGATCTTACTGGAAAAGACTTCATATTATTTAACACTAAGAAAAAAGAAAGATGTTTGTTTTCAGAAATGGAAAAATAAGAAAATAAAAATTTAGACTTAAATCTCATCTTTGGTATCTAGATTTTCATTTTTTGGTCTCTTGACTTTCTAAACCTTAACCATTTTGCTCTATAAATTTTCTCAAGGTCTATTTGCCTCCTAATATTATTGTTGTATGAGAAATCTTGCCTAATTATTAAATGTCATGTCACAAATTTAAAATTATATTTAAGACCAATTACAAATTTATACGTGTCCTAAATTAATAAAGTAATATATTTCTATCTTTATTATCAAAGTATACATGAAATTTATGATCTTTTACAGTACTCAAAAAGTCGATTATAAAGAACAAATCTGTCAAAGAAACGAATAAAAAATTTATTCTAAAAAGTGCTATAAATCGTAGTAGGTGAAGATTAGATCAAAATGTGCCAAATTTTTGGACTATCAACACCACTGATTTCAGATGTACCGTTTCCATGAAGAATTAAATGTGAAAAAGATTTGCATTCAATTCCCCCTTCAGATTCCCAAAAAGAGAGGAAAAAAAAAGAACCAAAAATCTGTATAGTTATTGCCATTAAATAATCCCACACCCCATTACCTACCCGTGGTACTCCGGCCACCGCCGCCGCTTCTCACGGCGACATTCCGACGAGCCGCCCACAAACCAGCGTCCGCGGAATCCACGTAACTGGGAGACAATTCAGCCCGATTCCCGGAATCGCGGAGCATTCCGGCGGCGGCCGCTGCATATTCAGCCCCGGAACACAATTGAACGACAAATCGAACCCGCCGAACAGATTCCGACACTGCTGATTGAAGCCGGAGAAAAAATTGTCGGCGATGGACAGATTCACGAGGCTTCTCAAAGAACAGACCAGATCCGAAACGACGCCGGATAACTCGTTATGCGCCACATTCAGAATCTCAAGTTCGTTCAAACAAGAGAACGAATCGGGGAGACGACCGAACAATTTGTTTGAACTGAAATCCAAAACTTCAATCTGTGACAAAAACCCAACTCCCTGGGGAATGCAGCCGGTTAATTGGTTATTCAGAAACAGAATCTCCTTCAATCTCGGACCCATGAACCCAAAACTCGCCGGAATCGCGCCGGTGAACCGATTATTCGCCAGATTTATGACGGAAGCCGGCGAATTCCCGAGGTTTTGTGGGATTTCGCCGTCGAATTGATTGTTGTTGATGAGAATGGCGTCCAATTCTTGGAAGAACAAAGCTTCTGGGATCGGTCCAGAGAAGGAATTGAATCTGAGGTCCAAATAGATCAGCCTTCGAATGTAGAGAGTGACGTAAGGGAAAGGGCCGGAGAAATTGTTGTTGCTGAGATCCAGTTCTTGGAGGGAGGGGAGTTGCCGGAAAGTGGCCGGGACGTCGCCGGAAAATCTGTTGCTGTTTAAGTGAATGAGGGTCAGATCAGAGAGCAGAGCAAGCTCTTTGACGAGGGTTCCTCTGAGATTTGCGCCGTTTAGGTCGATTCCAGTGACGGAAATTTCGCCGGATTTATGATCAGTGCAGAATATTCCCTTGTAAGAACAGACGTCGGAGCCGACCCAGGTGGCTAAAACGCCGGTGGGGTCGTCGGAAATTGCTGATTTCCATGCCTGAAGAACAGAGTATGCTCTGTTTTGTTCCTGAGATGGAGGCCCTAACGGCACCGGATTCGGATTGTCTCCCCCTCCGCCGCCGACCCCAAAGCCGAAACCAACTCCTCCGCCGACACCCACGACGGCTCCGGCGGGAACTACACCAATTAGAAGAAAACCCAAAAAAACCCAACACTCCATTTTCATTTTCAATTTATTGGTTTCAGCATTGAAGAGAAGAGAAAGGTTCTGGATGGTTAAAAATGGAGGTTTACTTCAGCATTACTTCTGTTTCTTCGGTTTTATAGTGAGAACTTTCATCTTCCTTTGTTCCTAACTTTTGTGAATCCTTTTCTTTGGGAGAGGTTTCATGATTTCAAACTTGAAAGTGTGAGACTTTGAAATGGGGACTAATGGCTGTTGACCACTTGTCAGTTTGAGGATATGGAAAGAATTTTGGGTTCATTTTTTTTTTTTTTTTTTTTTTTTTGTTATTTAAGTTTCAAAGGAAGGTAGCTGAGTTGAGAATAAAACTGCCCGCTGCCCCCACTGATGGCTGCTGCAACCCCATAAATTGCTGCCAAAATGCAGTACAAAAGTCATCTTTTTATTTGGTTCAAGTAAATCCAGAGATCAAAATCACTGTTCCTTTATGACACCTCTCACATGGCTGAGAGTGAGACCAGGTGATATGGTAAATCTAAATTTGTTCTCACCATTTAATTATTGATGGCCAAATAAAAGCTCCATCTTTTTGTCATCAATTTCTTATTCTTGACTTGGAATTCTCATAGTAAGCTCATAATATCTTACCCAATTTATTAGGAACTGTTCTTCTTCATATTCAGGATTGGCCATCTCATTCACAATCTTGAATTACTTTGGGTTATAATAATTAAGTTTGAGTTAAGGAAGCTTAGTGTTTGTGTTTGGATTGTGAAAAAAAAAAGAGTTATATATTGTTTGGGGAAGGGAATACCCTGGACACGTGGAGGACCCCTATTGGTGCTCCAAGATGGCTCATGAGTCATGCCCAGCTCGGATAGCCGAGATGGCCGCCACTAACGTCGACAAATGCTAAGTATGAGGGCCGAGGTGAACCTGGCCCAGGTCTGACCTACCGGGGAGCTCGGTAGGGGCCGATGTGAGCAACTGTCTGCGGCGTGATTATCGGGCGTAACTGTCGGTCCCGAGATTACCAGGTGTAACCGACGGTCCCGAGATTACCGAATGTAACCGTCGCGAGATTAGCGGGACTACCACCCATAAGTAGAGGACCTCACTCCCCGATCAGGTACGATGATTTCTGGCCTCGAACTAAACTGGGAATCCGACCTATACTGACTTGATCGTCGGAGTGCTCACCTTTTTGTGCAGGTTCGCCCAAGCGTTCAGGTCGGTCCGGAGGCCGAGTTCGAGCTGCAATCTGGAACACACTGTTGTGCACATCTTTGCATAAACATATATTATACAATATAGACTTGATTGGTAAGTTTTATGATCCGTAGAAGTTAGTATATGTAGTATAAAATATGGGTTTCATAAGTTTTAGTTTACAATAATGTAGCGAATGAGATTAGTAAACTTGTAACTTTGTGAGCAAAGATTTACATAACAAACACAGGTTTAACTTATTAAGTTTGAGTTACATCAATCTAATTCATGTGATATAAGGTTAATAGGTCGAGCTTGTGTGTGATGTACATAGTTAATTATCATTAATGACTTCAATTAACCTGAATATAGTTCAACTTGTTAAAGCATGTATCTTGATCGAAAGGTTATACAACTTATTAAGTTTGTATAACTTATTTCATTGTGAAATCAAAACACATACTACGAAAAGAGAGCTAAACATTAAGGAGGGTAATTTGGACAATATTACTATAGGCTTAATAATTTTGCATGTAAATAACATAATTGATTTAGGCTACAATGTAATGGTAATTAGCCAAAAAAAAGCAAGACTTAATTTGTACACAAAGAATTGAGTAATAATGATGAGATGTGTTCCCCATTGAAATCAAAGCAAAGGAAGTGGTATGGTGATATGAATTTGTTGGTGTGAAAATGAAACAAGAAAGCAGGCTGTTTGGTCCTCAATGGATGGCAGAAAACCCATTATAACCCTATAGAAAGGCTTCAAATGGAAGTGTGAAAATAAGAAGTTGCAAATTTGAAACATCAAATAAAGTTATATTATTCTTTTATCCACCACACTTGTAGGGTGGTGGAAGTGGAAGCCATTATTGATTGGAGCACCATTAATATATATATATAGGCCTTTTTCCACAAGCAAATTATTTGATTCATTCATCTCTATATTTGCAATAAAATCACCAACCCAATGATTTGAGTTGAAACAATTAATTACACATGCAAAAAGGTTTGTTATTATGAACATTTCTTTGTGGAGCAGATGAGTGATGTGAAGAAAATTTCAATCCTTGTCTATTTATTCATCTTCTATATTATCATTTTATATTGTCTTTTCCAAAAATCAATGTTCATTTCTGATTGTTTTTTAAAACTATGATTAAATCATCGGTAAAAATTAAGATTATTGTCTGCCATTTGAAATTATTATTCACAAACTTATAACATTTTGAAAAGTAGATCAACTTAAATTACAGTCGCGAATTAAATCAAATAAAAAAATGGCCCTTAACCATTAGACTATTCAAAATATTTACGACTACTATACAATGAACGTTTGATTGCACTCCAATTTTCCCCCTTTTCATATAAAATCTAAAGGAATTAGGGTTTGAACATGGGAAAGTTAGTTTTGTTTTTCCAAACTATAGAAACCTAATTTTGATCTTATTTTTCTAATATATCCAATACAATTTGCTCTTGTCATGCATTAAATAATAAATTATTTCCAACCAAAAGGCATAATGTTATTGTATTTAAAAAATAATAATAATCTGATCTCTGTATGCCACGAACAATGTCCATTCTCTTGCAATTTAGGGCCTTAGAAAGGATGGAAAGTGAGATTTAGAATTGGTGTATTCCTAGCTGGCTTACTAATTTGACCAATCCAGGCGCTTGATCGTTTTATTGAAGTCTTCTTTTTCACGGAAAAAAAGAAATGTCCATGATCCTAATTTAACTACAATAATGTTTCAATTTGAGAGGGCAAAGTGCTGAAAAACCCTATATTTATTAAGCATTACAGGATTATTTATTAGTATTTCTTTTATAATATATCTTTAAAATAACAGTTGACATCTACAAAAATTTAGGACCCCTTTTACCTTTCCTTTTCTGTTTTTTATTTTTTATTTTTTAAAAACAGGTTCGATAATCTATTCAATTTTCAAGTTTTTTTTTCTTTCTATAAAATTTTCATATTTTAAATATTTATTATTATTTGTCTCTCCCAAAATTTTTCATCTCTATATATTTTTATTTTTTTCTTACAAATCATTTTCATTTCTCTCTCTAAAAATTTAATATTTTGTCAAACTTTTTTTTTTGTCTTTTATAATTTTTCTCTCCTCCTAATCTATTTTTCGTTTGAAAATTATACCTTCGTTCAATTTTCTTTCACGGTAACTTTTATTTCTCTATGTATTTATTTATTTTATCTAAAAATTATATTTTGAATCTTGTTTTTATCTCTAAACTTTTTCCCTAACTTTTTATTTTTTTCTAATTTATTTATTTTTCTTTAACATATCTTTTTCTCCCAACTTTACTTTCTTTTCTCTAAAATTTTCTCTTTTTTGTCTTTAACTTCTATTTTTTTCTAAATTTTTTTATTTATCTCTCTAAAATTTATCTTCTAAAAGTTTATTTATATATCTATTTTCATGTCTCTACATTAGGGATGACAAAATTTTTTTTGTAGGATCGGGCCCGCTCCAATTTTAAGAAATGCATGTCCCAACCTCATCTCCGTTCCATTTTTCAAATAATTAATATATATTTATTACACTTTTTATATTTTTAAATTCTAAAAATAATTATAATTAATTATAAAACCGAATACTTTTTCTCGAGAACATCTCTTGGACCGAAGAACAAGGTGGAGAAGGAGACTAAAAATTTTTCAAGAGCACGAGAATGAGAGGGAACATCCTCACTCCAATCCACACCATTATCATCCCTACTCTACATAGAATTTTCTTTTCTCTAATATGTAATTTCAATTTTCTAATTTTTTAAAAACTAAAAACTAAAAATGGTTATGAAACATGTTTGATTTCATGTTTTTTAAAAATAAAAAACAAAAAATGGTTATTAACTCAGTTTTTATTTTTGAAAAACAGAAAACCAAAAACCAAAAACAGAAATCGTTATCAAACAGGCCATGAAATTTTGAACATATTTTATTTTAATATTTAGACTTTTGATTATTCTAAATGAGAGTCAAGGAAACACATAGAAAATCAATTTTAGGGAGTGACCATCCTCTGAAGTTTGAATTCATTTCCACTAAATCCTTATAATTTACCTTGACCAATAAGACAATCATGATTATTTATTTGAGCATTATTAATTCACAAAGTTTGAAAAACTTCTTTTAAATTTTTTTTTTTTTTTGAAAAACTTGGATTTTTCAAGTGATTAAGAATTGATTGAAAAAAAATGGAAATCTTTGACTTTGGGATGCATCATATATATAGATATATTTTTTCTTTCGTTTATTTAAATCCCAAATAATATATTCCACAAGACTTGTCAACATTATATACATAGACAATTAATGACAGAGAGAGACAAAAACTTGGCTTGTCACGTCATTTTTATTTTTTATATAACGTATAATGCTATATCGCTTTATTATTTCATTTTAATATTAAAAATTTACCAAAAATAAATGCAAATAAATACAATACAAAAAGCATGTGGATAGAGATATTATATTTTGATGAAAAGAGAGGCACAAAAACATGAGCTAGGGTTCATTGAAAATTATGTAAAATTTTCCATGAGGTTCCATAAATTTGAGAAAATACTTTTCTTTATTTATTTTCTTTCTGAAAATTTTGAAAGAAAATGCTTGATTGCTGTCTATAATATCCAGAAAGCCTTTGCTTTGAAAATAACTTGACCAAGTCAAATGGGCTTTAACACTTTACACCTACCTCCTTTTGGGCCACTTAGTTTGAACACTTGGCCCAACAAATTTGGAATTTGGGCCCGGACCAAATTTGGACTCAACCAAAAATTGAATTTTGAGGAGTTAAATATTCCAACAACAAAGATTATACTAATAGTCTCCATGCATTAACCTATCAAAGTAATTTAGTCATTATTCATTTAATTGGTAAAGACATCAACTTTCTAGGAATCACAATACACAGCATATAACTTCGATTAAATATTTATAATTTTTAAAATATAAATATAAATAACTTGTCACATTGGATTTTGTTGTTCTTCGTCAACAACATAGATACCCAATATTTTTTTATTCAAAATATAACAATACAACTTTATTTATAAGATATTGGCCATTAGGTATAAAAGGAGCTTTGAGTTTTTTCTTTTTTTATTTTTCTTGTAATTTTAAAAATAGTTGAGTTGGATATTTTTTTCTTCACTAATGCCCCTTTCTCCCCTTTTCTTTTTCTTTTCTTTTCTTTTAATTTTTTTTATCTATCATTTATCTCAAAAAAGAAAAACCTTTTTTTTTTAATTCTTTTATAGCCTCAGTGGAAAGCTTTGTAAGATTGTCCATATCAATCTTTTCTATTATATCGATAAAGATACACAAAGTCGGTGATCACATGGGGTGGGTGAATTATTTAAAAAGATAGGATAAATATGTCCTTGGTTTTTTCTTTTAGGTCAAAACATTTTATTTTAGAGCATTATTATTTATTTCAATTTAGTTTTTAAATATCACTAAACTTAAAAATTTAAGTTAATGGATTGAATAAATTTAATTTATATATTAGATATAGTGAGAGAGAAGTGCTCAATATTATTGAGTTTGACATATCTTATTTATCATAGTCTAAAAATTATTTAAAAAATTATTTCAATTTTTATCTTTTGTGGTTGAACACGAACCAAATTCTAACTTAAAAATTCAATACTTAATTTACTACATATGACTTCAAAAGTTAGTTTCTGCTATTGATTTATTAAATAAATGGATAAACATGTCCTCATATTAAATTTTTGCTAAATAATGTATTAAATTTAACCAAAATAATTGAGATATTTTTGTTTTGGAAAATTTTTACTATATAAATTATATAGCATATATTTAATATGTATTTTAAAATTATCACAGTTTTATAAAGTACAGTATACTTGTGGTTTTTCTTAATATATTTTATATTACATTTGAATTTGATTAGGACTATGATATTTTTATAAATTTTAATTTTTTAATTATATTTTAATGCCTCAAATTTTAATACAAAATTTAGAGACTAAAAAAAGGGTGCATAAAGATTTAATGAAATGAAACTTAAAAAATATATTATATCATAAATATTAAGTTTTTTTTAGTCCAATAATCGATTAGGATTACCTTAAAGATAGTAACAAGTATTTATGTACTGAGTTATAAGGTGAGAATTTGAATCATGGTATTAAATACCCGTCAACATATTGATATTTCCATCGATATTTTTATATATCCATAGGTTCGATATCGTTACGAGGGACAAATCGATATTTCTATAATATTACAAAAAAATCAACAAAATATGAAATAATATTAACAAAATCTTAATAATATAGACATAATATTAACATTAATTATTTTTAATTTATCTAGAAATAATGAAATAATTATTTGTTAATTTAAACCGTAGTTTTTTCTAGAAATATCGATCTGATATCAACCTCTCATCAATATTTTTATCAAATTAAAACTTCTATATTTCTACCGTAAAATTTTTGAAAAATAGATTTTTTTTTTGGTACGGAAAATAGAGATACTTAGCAACTAAGTTATATTCGTTCCACCTCACACCAAATTGGGGTAAGAATTGTTTCCGTACGGGGAAATTTGGTGTGTGCGGATTAGAAAGCTTCTTCGATCTTCACCATTGACTATTATTTGTTCAGTTTCCATTTAATTTGCATTCTGCGGATGATTCCCTATTATTCCATCACTCATACTTCACACAATCTTTAATTTCAATTTCAATTTCAATATCTTGCCCACTCAAATTCCTTCTTTCCCTTTCCATTCGATTCCCTTCTGCACCAGTTTCCCAACACTTCCGATCCTCACCCATTCATGTAATTATCACATTCCTTTGCCATCGAGCAGGGGAAATTTTCATTTCTACTGAAAATTGAAATCGTGGTTCGATTCTTCCCCCGAGTGCGAGGAATTTGGGTTTCCTGATTTGGGGTTTTGATTTCATCATCTGGGTATTGGAAATTGCTGCTGGGATGAAGATCGTGGAATTGGAAGACGCGGGGAATGATCGGGATAACGAGGTCGGTAGTGGTCAGATTGTGAAGGTCGATGCCAAGAGAGCGTTGGTTGGGGCTGGGGCTCGGATTCTGTTTTACCCTACCCTTTTGTATAACGTGCTTCGGAACAAAATGGAATCTGAATTCAGATGGTGGGATGAAGTCGATCAGGTGGGTTTGATTACATTTCTACGTTTTCTTTGTATTCTGATTTCGGCCGAAGACCAAATTGATGAAGAATTTGTTTTCATCGGAATTGAAATAATTGCCTTGGTTATCTTCTTGCTCGTATTAACTTTCTGATTCTATCTCTGAAGTTTGAAGGTGTTTTGAGTTGTTTGACTTTGAGGTTGGGATGATTTTTAGGATCAGAGACATTTATTATCTGATTATCTCCACTCTATGCTGCTTAGATGAGCCTAGTGTGTGGCTGGAGTAACCTTTTTGTGGTTGAAATTTGTATGTATGATGGATTTGAATAACTTGATAGTCAGAATCTATGGATTTGATGATCAGAATATAATAAGACTGTATTCTTCAATCACAATACTTTATGGAGTTTATGCACTGTATAAAAACCATTGATTTCAAGCAATCAAATGAATTTGTTTGTTTGTCTTTATAATTTTTTTGTTGCAGATTCATCTCTGCATTGTACTGATCAATAATTTTCCATCCGGTGTCCTGTTATTAATGCCAATGCCTTTGTTTGCCTTTCCAGTTTCTGTTGCTGGGTGCAGTGCCCTTCCCCAAAGATGTGCCGAGATTGAAGCAGCTCGGTGTTGGTGGCGTTATCACTCTCAATGAATCTTATGAAACACTAGTTCCATCTTCCTTATATTATGTGAGTCTTTTTTTTTTTTTTTTTTTTTTTTTTTTTTTTTTTTTTAATTCGGAGTTCTGTTTTCTTTTACTCAGAACCCGAGAAATTTTGATGTTCCTTAAAAGAAAGCTCAATTTCAGTTTATCACTCTATCCATAGGTATACTTGTCCCTAATAGTGAAGAGTTTTCTTTCTTATTTATTTCTTAATCATTTTATGCTTGAAAGTGGCACTAATGGGCTGACTGTTGAATGTTCTGCAGCGCCATGGAATTGACCACTTAACAATCCCCACGAGAGACTATTGTTTTGCTCCTAAATTTTCTGATATTAGCCGAGCTGTGGACTTTATTCACAGTGAGTTATTTTCATCGCTGTAATTCTTGTAGAGCTTCATTTCTTTCTCTGTTTCTTCTGACGGGTATGCTACAATTTTATATTTCGCCTCACCTTCAGGAAATGCATCGTGTGGTAAAACAACATACGTTCATTGTAAAGCAGGACGAGGACGGAGCACGACCATTGTGCTTTGTTATTTGGTAAAACCATGCTGTACCCTTCTGTGCAGAAGTTGTTATAACTTAGTGGGAAAAAGAATAATCATCTGTATTTCTAGAGTTCTGAACTTGCTCGAAGAGTGAAGATTTTGTTGATTTACTTTTTCTTTTTCAGGTCAAATACAAGCACATGACACCATCTGCTGCTCTGGAATACGTTCGCTCCAGAAGACCTCGAGTGTTGCTCGCCCCCTCACAGTGGGAGGTAAACAAATCACTCACTGGACTTGAAATTCTCGAGATCATAAGTTTGTTGACATTATAATAGTTTTGCTCTGTGACAAGCTTTTGGGATAACTTTTCATTTTTTGGGTTAAGCCATCTATGCTTTACATTATATTTTCTTCTGCTTTTTCTCATTTGTTGGTATCCATATGGTGTTACAATACCCAGGCTGTTCAAGAATACAGCAACCGCGGACCAGTTACGAGTTCATGGTCAACCTCAGGAGGGGATGCAGTCCTCATTACAAAAGCCGATCTAGAAGGATATCACAGTACGTGCAACGACAGTGCAGGTAGAGAACTCGCAATTGTCACTAGGGTGGCTAAGGCGAAGCCCATGATAGCAAGGTTGTCCTGCCTCTTTTCCTCTTTGAAAGTTCCTGGCAGTGGTGGATCTCTTATCAAACGTTTGCCCGTGTCGGAGGCTCGTGCGTGTTGATGGCTGGCTGACCTGGCTGGACCATAGCACACCCCTGCTCAAGCGTTTCAACCTGCTTTTGTATGGAAGTGTCATGGGAGTATAAGAATCAAACCGAACCGAGAAGAAAGGATTGAATGCCACGGTCCATTTGAACGCTCATCAGTGATTATTAGGTTGTACATAAGTGGTACATCAAAATCTTCCCTTCCCTTGAATCATCCGCTTGAGAAAACCTTGTGGTTTGTGCTGAAGGAAAATATTCAAAGCTTGTTTGGTATGGAGTAAAAAAAAAAAGGAAGTTTCTTTCTTCTTCCTGTCAACAGCACCAAAACCAAGCAGCCATGTAAATTTACGATCACTCTTACTCACTTTGCTTAGGCCACTGGTGAAACTAATATTCCAACCCCTAAATACAAAAGTCTACCCGAGAGAAGTCGATCCACATCAGCTTAGCGCAGCTCAATTGGTCAATTGGTCAAGTCTAAATCCATTTTCCTTCTCAATTGGTGGTTTCTGCTTACTTCTAATTTAGTTTTTTTTTTTTAAGTTGAAATTTAGTTTTTAGGATATGTTAAACCTGATAAATAATTATCCTAAACTATCGTTTCCATCGGCTTCAATAACTCACCAATTTCTTATTATTTTTTACACGAACTTAAACTTTTATTATATTTAACTAACAAAGTTACTGGACACTTAAAAAATACATCAATATGGTAAGGTAACAATAGGGACTATTTGCCAAATTGAAACTTTGGACCAAAAGATATTGAAACTTTTGAAATTATATGTCCTAAGTTGATAAGAAGCTATTTAGGGACTAATTAAATTAATTGGATTTAATTCTCAACAATAATTACGTAATGTATCCATGTGGTGTGGTCTGTCTGGTAATGGGTCTATGTCAAAATTTGTACCACATGGTTGCAGATAAGATAATTAAAGTCAGTTCGTGACCAAATTTTCGAAGTTTGGTTGATTGCTTTTTCCTATGCTGATTTTGGATATTTCTTACCATTGTTTTCATTTCACGTGACTTTATTCTTTAACTTACTTCCTAATGCATTAAAACCATATTGTAAAGTCTTTAACTTACTTCCTAATGCATTAAAACCATATTGTAAAGTTTTAAGGCTGACCTAACTAGTACACTGTAAAACAAATGCATCCAAGAGAAGGATTTGGAAGGTCGAGAAATGATTTGTAATTGCTCAATCAAAGTTGATCATGAGCATGATGTTATGTATTGACTTATATAGAAAATGTTTACATGAATGAAAGGAAAGTAATTACATAAGGTTACATGTGAATAAAAGGAAATAATCAATAAATGTTGATTGATACATAATTGGAAAATATCATCACAGTAGCCAAAGATACCGCTGTAAATATTCCTCCATAATTGACAGCAACTATATGGTGGTTGTGAGCTGTAAAACTTGTGATTGATAGCAATGGAGTTATTTGGATTCCTTAACATCCCCCCTCAAACGAGAGGGTGAGTTGACTACACCGAGTTTGGCTTGAAGATCTGAGAACTTGGTTTCAGATAGTGCTTTAGTGAGGCAGTCGGCTATTTGATCGGCAGAAGGGACATAACGAACGTCAAGCTTTTTGTCTAGAACCTTATCACGAACAAAGTGAACATCCAATTCGACGTGCTTGCTTCGGGAATGGAAGACTGGATTTGCTGCTAATGATAATGCACTGATGTTGTCACACCATACAATAGATGTACTGACTGTAGGAACATGTAATTCATGTAAGAGAGACTCAATCCATGATATTTCAGCTGCTACAAGAGCTAATGATCGATATTCGGCTTCTGTGCTAAACCTGGCAACAACATGTTGTTTTCTAGACGTCCAAGAGATAAGAGACGCTCCAAGAAATACACAATATGCAGCTATGGACTTTCGATCATCAGGACAGCATGCCCAATCTGCATCACAGTATGCCACTAAACTAATTTTTTATGATGGCGCAATATGCAAAGCATGAAACATAGTACCTTTTAAGTATCTAAGAACTCGTTTTGCCGCTTGCCAATGGACCGTGGTTGGCTGCTGTAAGAACTGACTCAGTTTATTGATGATAAAAGATATCTCCGGTCTGGTGTTTGTGAGATATTGGAGTGCACCAATTAAACTCCTATATTCTGTGGGATTGTCCAGAGGAACACCATCTGCTTTGGAGAGAATTTTGCCAACGGTAGCAGGGGTGGGGCATGGCTTGAAGTGCTGGAAATTCATTCTGCGAAGGAGATCAGAGATGTACTTGGTTTGACTCAAGTAAAGTCCATGGCTATCCCTGTAAACTTCAATTCCAAGGAAATAAGACAAATTTCCAATGTCTTTCAAGGCAAATTGATGATTTAGTTCACAGATAAACTTCTGAATAATGTTAACATTGTTTCCGGTGACGACAATGTCATCAACATATATTAATAGAAATAGTGAAGTACCACCGGATTTGAAAAAGAATAGGGATGAATCTGCCTTAGAAGTTTGAAAACCCCATCCATTTAAGACCCCCTTGAGCTTATCAAACCAAGCCCGAGGAGCTTGCTTCAATCCATACAAGGCTTTGTTTAATTTGCAAACATGTTGGGGACAAGTCGAGTCAGTAAAGCCCTCGGGTTGAGCCATGTAGACTGATTCTTCCAGGTTACCATTTAGGAAGGCATTGTTGATGTCAAGTTGTCTGATACACCAATTTAATGAAATAGCAATACTGAGAATAATTCGGATAGTAGAGGACTTTACCACTGGACTAAACGTTTCTTGAAAGTCAATTCCAGGAGTTTGGTGAAAGCCTTTGGCAACTAATCTTGCCTTGTGACGTTGGATGCTCCCATCAGAATTGTATTTCAACCGAAACACCCACTTGCATCCGACCAAGTTGTGAGATTTGTTAGGAGGAACAAGATTTCATGTCGAGTTGTGGTGCAAGGCTTGTATTTCATCAAGCATAGCTTGTTTCCATTCTTTGACTGTCAATGCATCTTTAACCGATAAAGGTTCGGTAAATGCAGAGCATGTAGTGACATTAGAGGAGGAAGCCAAATAATTTTTTATTTTTGGCTTAAAAATGCTACTTTTAGACCTTGTCTGCATTGGGTGGGAGGGAGGTTGAATGACAGATTCATGTTGGCTAATAGGTTTTGATGGGGAATTTTGAACTTGATCATCGGGGTTGTTATTTGATAGTTCAATGGCTTCAACATCAGTGCAAGCTATACCATTTCCACAACTTGATAGTCCAGGATCTTCAACATCAGAGCAAGCTATACCATTTCCACAAACATTAGTAGCGGCAGTAGAATTAACAACCAAATTTTCTTGTTGACTTACAGACTTTGAGGGAGAACTTTGTTTTGCAGGAGTTGCTAAGTTTGTGACTGTACCAACTGGATTGGAGTGACTTGTTTGACTCATTTGTGGAAGTAAAGTATGATTTGTGGATGATGGATTTTGAGGACTGATCAAATGACTTGGGGAATTCATCAAAGTGATAATTGTTTCACAAGGGCTCTCATTTGGGGAGATTGTTTTGAAGAAGCCAGTTTGAAAGGGAAACTCGGACTCATTGAAGATAACACTCCTAGAAATATACAATCTTGCACTTGAACTCAAACATGTGTAGCCTTTATGAATGTCACTATAACCTAAGAACACACATTTGGTTGAGTGAAATTGAAATTTGTGAGTTTGGTATGGTCTTAGGCAAGGAAAACATGCACACCCAAAGACTTTAAAGAAGTTGTAGTCTGGTGCAATTTTGTAGGCTTTTTCCCAAGGTGAGATGTTATTTAGGATAGGAGTGGGAAGTCGATTTATGATGTAGGTAGCTGAATAGAAAGCGTCCCACCAATATCGTAAGGGCATGGATGCTTGAGCAAGGAGTGTTAAACCCATTTCCACTATGTGCCTATGTTTTCTCTCAACAATCCCATTTTGTTGACTGGTGTGAGGGCATGGATGTCTAAATTCAACTCCAATTTCTTTAAGATATGGAACAAAGGTTCGAAACTCCCCTCCCCAATCAGTTTGAAGGGTTTTGATCTTTCTTTCAAACTTATTTTCTATCCATTTGTGATATTGTTTGAAAGCTATCAATGCATCATATTTTTGTTTAAGAGGAAAAATAGAAGTTAGGCGAGTGAAATCATCTACGAAGCTAATGTAAAATCTGTAGTCTGTGGTGGATGGAATTGGTGATGGTCCCCGAAGATCACAATGTATGAGTTCAAGTGGAGTTAATGTATGAGATTTTGACTTATTGAAGGGTAGTATATGTGATTTGCCATATTGACATGCATCACAAAAATTTCTGTTTTCATTGAAATAAAATTTTGGATCACAAGACTTTGACACGAGATTCAAAACTTTATCAGATAAATGGCCTAATCTTTGATGCCAAAGATTGCTCAAAGATGTGAATTTTTTGACAGAATTTAACTGACTTGGACGAAAATTGACAGCTTTATTTGAAGCAGAAAAATGTGCTTTAGGCTTTGGAAGATCCAACTGATAGAGTCCTTCACTAAGCCTCCCCTCCAGTATGGTTCTCCCGGATTGCTTGTCCTTAACACAACAACAATTTGAGTCAAAAACAACAATTACATGATTGTCTGCAGTCAATTGAGAGATACTTGGAAGATTTCTTTTGATGTGTGGAACCAGCAACATATTTTTCAAGTTTAAACTCAAGTTATTTTGAGACTTTGATTTAACAAGAGTAGATCCAACATGAGTAATTGGTAACTTAGAACCATTACCTACTGTCAGCATTTCATTACCATTGTACTCATCTTTTTGTCCAAGGTAGGTGACATCATTTGTAGTGTGGTTGGTTGCCCCACTGTCCATAAGCCAATTTTGGTCATTCACAACATTTGGGGTTGCCATAAAAGCTCCTGAAGCCTTGTTGTTTGCTTATGGTGTGCTGCCCATGTAATTTTCATCAAGTCTATGGTAGCAAATTGTAGCAGAGTGTCCAAATTTTCCACAAACTTGGCAGGTTGGTTTGGAGTTTCCTCTTTGGTATGTGTTCTGGCCTCCTCTGCCTCCTCTGCCACGGTTGTTTCCTCTTTGATTTCTTTCTTATCCGCGATTTTGATTTTGGTAGTGAGACCTTCCTCCTTGATTAAAGCTCCTATTTGAGGCATAGTTGGCTGATGCATTTGTGACATCAATGTTGTTGGTTACCACATTCAGATGAATGAGTGTGTTTTCAAAAGCTAGCAACGTGGCATGCATCTCTTGCCATGTCATATTTTCTTTTCCATTGATTTGGCAAGCTACCGGTAAATATTCTGCATCAAGACCCGTGAGAACATTAGTGATGAGAGAATTTTCACTTACCGGTTCGCCTGCTAGAGCAAGACTGTGAGCGAGTTGCTTCATTGTTGAAAGATATTTGCTCATTTTCAACTGATTTTTCCTCGTCATTTGAAGGTTTCTTTTCAGTTGGGTGATTCGGGCCTTGTTTGTTGCTCCATAGAGATCTTCTAGTGCTTTCCATACATCTCTAGATGTGCGTAGATTGAAGATGTCACAAGCCATATATGGCGTCATGGATCCATACAACCAGGCTAGGAGCGATTGATCTGTGGTAGACCATGAATCAAACGCAGGATTTGCAATGAGTGTGGTGGCATTTGCACCGGTACCTTGAATCATTTCTGGAGGTTGAGCAATTGTTCCCATAACGTAGCCATCAAGCTTTTGTCCACGAAGAGCAGCAGTAATCATGGATTTCCAGAGAAGATAATTCTTTTCATCCAACTTGACTGCCAATACTGTACTAAGTGGGTTGCCAAAGGGATTTGATGATATGGTGTTGTTAATTGCAGTGGCTATTGGCATTGCATTTAGGGTATTGAGATTTGAGGAGGAAGAACCTTCGGTGTCCATGGCGGCGTGAGCCTTGTGGCTCTGATACCAAGAGAAGAATTTGGAAGGTCGAGAAATGATTTGTAATTGCTCAATCAAAGTTGATCATGAGCATGATGTTATGTATTGACTTATATAGAAAATGTTTACATAAATGAAATGAAAGTAATTACATAAGGTTACATGTGAATAAAAGGAAATAATCAATAAATGTTGATTGATACACAATTGGAAAATATCATCACAGTAGCCAAAGATACCGCTGTAAATATTCCTCCATAATTGACAGCAACTATATGGTGGTTGTGAGCTGTAAAACTTGTGATTGATAGCAATGGAGTTATTTGGATTCCTTAACAATCCAACAAGATGCAGAAATTTTTTTTTGTGTAATTAAGTTGCTATAACTTTAGCACCCTTATAATTCGATCTATAAATAATAATAATAATAATCTTGATAAATAGAACTAATAATAAGGTTTTGACAGAATCAAATCCAAAAGAAAGTCTGCTGCAAAATCATCTAAACAGAAAATAATTGCAAAAAGAATTTTTCTTTTCTAATTTTTATTTTTTAAGAGTGGACCACGACCAAGTTGAGACACAATAATAGGACTCTTGAAAGTCAATATCTCCATTAGAAAAAACAAACAGAGAATGCTTATCCCAAAAAACTTGTGATACATTATAAATAAATGCTGGACGATTTTAACCCTACTATAATTTTCTATGATTTATGAGATCAACAAACAAGCTATATGTTTTGGTTATAAGGTTGGTGGTTCCAATTTTCATGACTTTCTCAATAAGGAATGAACTTACACTCGGAAGAATGAATTTAAAAATACTTTATAATATGTAAGCAAAAATTTAGACTATCTTTATAATAGTTTGAATTTCATAAAAATGGTTAACCAATGATCATCGTCATAATAATATTGAATTTGTTCGATGATTTAATTATTATAGCAAGTAATCAATTCTTAAAAGATTTATCCTAATATTAATTACATGTTGAGCAATTACAAGCAAACACACTAAATCTAGTCATGTGATAAAAGTCATTATAACTAGTCAGATAAGCAATCTAGTTTTTAACTAAAGCATACATTAATTAGTGATTTAATTTATTTGCAACAGATTGCCTTAATTATGTTCCTTAAAAAAAAGTATTTTTTACTCACGTACTTAATTAGTTTGGAATAACTTTTAACTTCTAAAATTTTAGTCATCAAATTACATCGTGAAATTTTATTCTCAAAATTTAGACTCCAACCATAACAAAAACATCCAAACTCAGCCATAAAATCATACCATCTTCTCCCACTCTCACTTGATTTTATTCGGAAAAAGTAGGCTTCTTAATTAATTAAGCACTTGAAGTTGATCGACAGTGATGTAGGTAACCTATGTTGTATTTGCTTGCCTGTTTGTCAATTGCTATAGCTTTCCTCCTACCTTTGCAGGTATATGTATCCGACACCCTATAGCTATGACATTATGCGTGTGTAGATCCTTGACAACACAGAGGAAGTCGGAGTAAAGATGGCGCATAGCTTTGGCGATCATCACAAAGTTGTCCAACCGATCCCATTTTTTGAGAGACTGACTTTCTTTGAAGAAAACAGGCTTTAGGAAAGTGGTTCAAGTAGCTCAGCTGGTTAGAGCAAAGGACTGAAAATCCTTGTGTCAGTGGTTCAAATCCACTTCTAAGCAAAGGGTCCTCTCGACTGGATGTTGGTCCAGCCTACTACGAGGATCCCGTATCCAGCAACCCAACCTAAAAAAAAGGGCATAAAAAAGTCTTATCTAGGTTGGAACTCGATGGTTCCCAACCCCTTTTCTCTAGACAAATGACTATCCCATTCCATTGCTGGAGAAAGAAGAATCCTCCATCTCCAAGTTGAACTCAGAGACCTAACCCCATTTTCTGTCTACCTCTCTTCGATAGATTCATCCATCTTTCTATTCATCCACAAATCTCACTGCACTGACTATAGTAAACTCCTTCTCGTTGTACTAAAATGGAGACGCAGGTAAGCTCACATAAGGGTCTGAGCTCCAGTGGATGAAGAGTCAGATGTGGGGTTGGCTCTCGAGCCTTTTCTTCCACCTCTCCTCTCCAATCATCGTTCGGGAACAAACACTTCGCCCCCATTCGAATTACGTTAGGAGGTCTTTCGCTTTTGCCAAATCTAGAGAGATACTACGAGTACTCTCAAAATGCTAGTTCTATTGGTGATGAAACTACTTGTTCGGGGCAAACTATAGGAACCACTATATTTTGGCTGTTCTCTAGATCTTCAAGCAAGATCTCTGTAAGAGAGTAGATGTTGGTATTCGAGCTAAAGCTCGAAACCTTTGATAAAAGCACTCGAGCAATTTAGTTGATGTTAAAGCATTTCAAACAACTAATTAGATTGGTATTTGGGAAGGATCCCACATTGAAAAGACAAGGGATCTTATATATAATAATAGACATGAACTACTTCTCTCCCACTGCCAATTGGTATTGAGATACAACTCCATGAATATTCATATGGTGTCCAAGCCCAAAACACTCAAATAGGCATCCGGTCAAAAAGTGAGATTCAACTAAGATCGATGAGCCAAAGATATCCTACGCGTACGCGTTGAAAAGATAAGAGACTTTAGTTTATAATAGACATAGGCGTTATTCCTGTCATTACTAATTAGTTTTTTAGATGGAATCCCATGAATATTAATAATATTTACAGGAGAAATTTGAAAAGAGTATATATATAATCCCAAAGAAAAGACCTTTTTTAAGGATGATTCCACCTACAATAATGATGTATAATAAGGGGTACGGTGAGAATTTTAGAATACTCTTTCTATACTATCTATATACTACCTCAAATATTGCAAAGCTTTCTTTATATTATTCGTGCCTTTTAAGTTTTATGAGATACATATATTACATCATATGTATTTAATTTTCATATATAAAAATACACTAAACTAAATAACTAAAAATTCATCTAATTTTGAATTGAAAAAGAGATCGATATAAAAATGAGGAACTATATATTTATATCCTAAATGTCCTAAATCTTCAAGATGGGTGTAAATAATCTCCTGAATATATGTTATATTTTCGAATATCATTTCATATTTAGTTCTTCTAGCTATCCAAATACATTATATATAAGATCCGTATAAGGGCTAATTACATTGAACTTCTCTTATACTTAGGGTTTAAGCAAGTACTTTACAAAATGTTTGGTCTAAATTAAACTAATACATGAAAGAGAGAATATATAGAATAGGATCCAATTAAAAAAATTGAATGGAAAAGGGGGGAAATTATGTCTATGGGCAGTGTGGAAGAATCCAATAAAAGCTTGGGTTTGGCCATGTTGTGATATTCCTCTTTGCACTAACTATAATTCTTGCTGCAACTTCTTTTTGGGACCAAATCTGCACACCAAAAAAGAAAATCCTTCTCTCTAGCTTTTCATTTATTTGTATTTTATTTCACGAAATCGATCCCATGTAGCTTATACTAGTAGATCCCTATAATCGAAACTCGTTGCCTTGACTGAACAACATTGTGACCAGCGCAGAACTCGAATTTGAGACCCCAACGACTTGTCACTGTGCCATATATTCACAACAATATTATATATAATTGATACATATTCTACTTTTCTACCTCTAAAATCAATCAAAATATCACTTTCTTTTAAGGTTCAGCTAATACATCACTTTTTTTTCCTTTTTTTTTTTATCATTTCAAGTGAATTTTAAAAGAGAGGTACATCCTTCTTTTTCCTAATATTCCCACCCACCATCCCTAATCCCCTTAGGATCTTCCTCTGTGTTCATTCTGACTTCTATTAAACCCTAGCTCACATTCTTCACAATTTTTCTTTATGATATATAATCTCGAACTTCGAGTTTGCTTATTTGTCTCTACTAAGCTCATGAGGACAACTTTCTAAATCTAGAACATTGCTATATAGGAAAATTCGTAGGATATTTTATGTCTTAGGTAGGTGAGAGATCACGATGATATGATTCGAATTAATAATCAAAAAATGTCTAGATTTGGCACCTTGATGATCTCTTAGATTATCATGCCAATTTAATCATGTGGGTCGTTGTATCCTATATATTGAGTATATTAGGGGAGGGAGGGGAAGAGAGGTCATTTTCAAATCAAAAAGTTTATTCTTGTCTTTCTCTCATTTTGTTCCTTTTTTTATTCCTTTTAGAAAATACAATGAAAAACAGCTACCAAATCAATCCCATTTTTATTAGAATAATATACTTACGTGGTAAGGATGTCTACTTTCCAGCAGAACCGAGCTTACGGGACCCGCTTAAATGGGGCGAGGACGGGAAGTTTTTTCCCGCCTCCTACATACTACGGGAATGGAGAATAATACGTTCCATATCCCCATTCTTCGTTCCACGCTCTACCTCACTTTTATATATATTAAAAAATCCTATTATTCTCTCTCAATATATATATAAAAATTGTATCCGACCATGTAAATGATGTTTTATTATAAAAAATTAAGCAATTAATTAAAAATTTCTTTAAAAAAATATTTGATTGAAAAATAATTTTAAAAAATAAAAAAATAAACGAGAAAAAATTCCTGGTGAATTTTCCGTGGACAATCCCACCTCGATTCTCATAAAATTTTGTGAGTAATTTCTCAAGATGGAGAATTAAATGGGGGCAGGGACGGGGCCCGCCTACGAACATCCTATTAGGTGCAAACGAGTAAGTAGGTATCTTTTTATATTCATCTCTTTATTGTCAAATTTTTAATGAAACTAAATATAATTCTTTTTATTATATATATATCAATTACCATGCAGGTCTTCTGAATCAAGAAGAAACCAGCATGCACCACGTTCCGCTCTCTCTCTTTTATCCAGAGAGAGAAGAGTTCACTTCTGTATCATATCCAATTATGTATATTAATTAATTACTGCAAAATAAAAAATAATTTAAAGTTGGAATCTGGAATAGAATAAAGCAGAAAAAGGAAGTTAAATTATGTCCCGACATACCAAAAAACAAGAAAACTGACATAAAGTATGAAACCCCCCACGTTATTCTTACACAGAGAGAAAAAATAAAAAGGAGATCTTCTAAATTAATAAAATTCGACCCCTCAACAAAGCAAAAACGACATGTCGGAACCCTACTCTTAGTCATAGTCTTGGTTCGACGAGAAAGAATAAAAAGTAGAAAATTCAAAAGCACATTCTGAGATATGGAGAGAGCCACCATGTCGTGATTTCCCATTGAGATGTACTCTAAAGTTCATTTGCTTTTTATGGGCCAAAAAAACATTATAACAGTGACATTGGAAGGAAAAAGAAAATCTTAAATAATATTGTCGAAGCTGGTTACAAATAACAAAGAAATAAATCAAATTTCACTCCTACCACCCAGCTCAAGCACAGTTTTCAAAACCGACACCCTGAATACGGTTTTTTCTGAACTCGAATAGCACGTTTTTTTTGTGGAATATATACAAAATGAAGAGACTTAGATAAAAGCACTCAAGTTAAGTGAAATGGTAGATAGATCATAATTACAAAATAGAAAGGATTTTGAGGATCAAAGAGAGACAGAAATTATAATGTCCTCTCGCAACGAGCCTGTGAATTAGGTTCTATTGTTGCGCTCCCACCAGACATGCCACAAAACGGCGCTAACCGTATTACTCCATAAAACCTCCCTTTGTCTTGTGAGTGGGGGGAGAGACTCTCACAAATGAAAAGATCAATCTGTCTGGGCAGCGCCGAGGATGTATGGAAAACAGCAAAAAGTCGATGCCAAAGACCAGCTGTGAGTGAGCAATGAGAATAGATGGTCCAAGCTTTCTGAGGCCGATTTGTAGAGAATACAACACCCAGGACCAACTATAAATTTGGGGCGCGACGCTGTAGCTTTTCCTGGGTGTTTAAAGCACGGTGAAGAATACACCAAATAAAGAACTTACATTTCAAACCTAGGTTTTCTAGATTCAAATTTTCTGAATCCTTCCACTTACCCTCTAAGTTTAAAATGTCGCACTTACACCTCAAACGCCTCCCAACAAAGAAATTAATAATATTTGAGGGAGAGGGTCATATAAACTAGCTAATGTACTGGATTTCATCTCACATTACAAATAATATTGAACTTCATTAGCTAATGTAGCTAATGTACTAGCTAGGGGAAGTAGAGAAGATAGATTAAAAAAAAAAAAAAAAAAAAAAAGAGGAGGGAATAGAGAAGATAACAAATAGAACTTCATTCAATTGAGAATTACTCCGAATACAAACTTAATAACATATTTATACTAATATCAATCCCTGAATAAATAGGAAATCTAATTCTAAACTACATCCTAACCTAAATCTAATTACAGTCCAAATAATATTGTCTAACATTGTCAATCTGACATTGCTAATTATAATTAAGAAGTTAATAATAATATAGTTACACAATGACTAGCTAGACAGCATCTAATTTTCTCCAAAGTGCTTACAAAGGTGAAGAGACCAAAAGTTTAGGCACTGAGAAAAATTCCTCAACTGAGATCTTTTGTTCAATTTTTATAATTGAGAGAGAAATTTTTAAACAATATTCTCTCTGTAATTCCATATATCTTCCTAAATAAGAACATAAATAATAATCAAATACAAGCTCAATGATATATATCAATTTCTGGTGTATTTCTGTGTAAAAAACAAAAACAAAAGGGTAAAAAAGAACAAAAGAAGAACTGTACAAAAATTAAAAGAAAGAATAATAAGGGTGATGAAGAAGATGATACTGTAATCATAAGGGTGATGATTTTCATGCAGATTTTCTTTGCTTTGACCCTTTGCCTTCTCCTCCAAAGCTGCACCCTTTCTTTTTTCTTCCTTTAGATTTCTTTTTTCTTTTTTCTTTTTTTCTTTCTTCTTTCCAGCATGGACTGTGTGTTTAAGAGAAAGCAAACAAAAAAAAAAATGGGATTATTTGTTTATGGCCTGAGGAGGGTTTTTTTTTTCAAGAGAAGCTACAAAGTAACAATGATGAGGATAATAATTTTGTCTCTGTGAGGAAGAAGAAGAAGAAGTTTGAGGGGTTTTTTTTTTCTCAAGATTTTTTTTTCTTTTTTTTTTTAAATGGTTCCTTTTTTTGCTTCTATCAATGATGATTTGGGTTGTCAGGGTCAGGCCAGAAAGGGGAGTACTTCATCCATTCTGCTGCTTCTTGAGGGTTATTTCCCATGCTTGACTCCTGCAAATACACAATACCAATATATTAAAATTAGGGTTTCATGTACTCTTATAATTTCCAAATTAAATTCCATTTCTGCCCAGGAAATAATAATTCTATCTCTATATAAATCATATTCTTCGTCACGAGAGTGTGCTAATGTAGACTTAATTCATTGGCTAAGATACCTCTACTTCTATTCAATGCCTAAAAACCGAAAGGGAAAGACGTACGAAAGTTGATACAAATTCAATATTAAAATATCCCTCGACTTAAAAGCTATTGCTTAGGCTACAAAATTAATAAAGTAAAAGAAATCTCCAATATTATTATAAACTCTAAAACACAATTCATATATCCTACAAAATCAGAGACATTCTTAATTTTAAAAAATGACAAAGTTGGAGATCCACCAAAACCCCAAAAATGGGAATGTTTAATTAACTTATGATATTAAGCAAAACTTCTGCCATTAAAGAAATGAAAACAAAAAGGACACCCACTATGGCTAGCAAAAGGAAGTTGAGATTTGTATTTCAAATTTTCAACTTTCTTTTTTTAATGGTTTTGAGGGAGCTGTTCCATTCCAAATTAAATGAAGCAGAATATATTCTCTTGTCTGGAGTTTGAGTTTTGCTTTTTCTATATCATAAAATAAAACACTAAAACTTAGATTCTAAGAAGAAAACTATAATAAAAGAAGAGATAAAAGAGAAAAAGGATGGCTGTTTCCATACCCTTTAATTCAAAATATAATACCAATAAAGAATTTGGTTTCTTTCCCTCTTTCTTTTATTCTATTTTATTTTGTTTCTCCTCAGCTTCCTTTTACATAAATATTCCTTCCCTCTATTTTTTAATATAATTAAGGTATCTTTTACATTCCTCATTTAATTTTTTCTTTTCCTTTTTCGAGTTCGAGTGAGATTCCAAGTTACTAAAACCTTAACCAATCGGGTATTATTAGGCAATTTTAGAATTGAAGTTTGAATTTAGAAACTTACTTCTTTGATATTAGATGAAGTGCAGCCCATAATGAGTTCTTCCAAACCAGAAGCAGACCTCCCTCCAATCTTATGATGATGTTGCTGCTGTTGTTCTTGCTGCTGTTGATGTTGCTGTAAAGAAAAAACCATAATCTTCTCTCACTTTTTTTCCTCTTCTCTCTTTCCTTAAAGCTTATAATATTCGAAAGTGAAAAGGGTTGTACGGTGACATATCTTTGTAAGTTTTCAGCTAAATTAACACCATATACGTACCTGAAAGCTTTCATTTTGCAGCATTAATGGAGAGACGCGGTACGAGTCGTGGTCGAGAATGATCGAGGAGTGGTGGAGCGGAGGCGGACAGATGATTGTGGAGATTGGATTCGAAGGACGGGTGACTTGAAAGGCAGTGGTCGCCATCGGATGGTGTTGGTGCTGCCGTTGCAAGTGGCGGTGGTGGTGGTGATGATCTCCAATCTCTTCGTTCGGAGTAGTTGCTCTTGCAGTTGAAGCCTCTCCAATCCCAACCTATGCATAGCTCAATTAGTTAATGCGTATATCATGACCAAAAATTATTGAAATCTCCATCTCATAATTCGTTAAACTAAAAAAACAACCAATTATTTAATTAATTTGCAAGCTTTTTTTTAATTATTATTTTCTTTGTTGTTTATGTTGTTTTCTAATGCTATTGTTTTGTCAATTTAACGTTACTATTTGGTGGGTAAGCAAGTCATATTTAGTTAGATGACAATTATAATGTTCCTAATAACTCAAATAAGGGCCAAGAAATTATGCTGCAAATGCAAGCAAAATGGGGTATCAGAAAACCTTACATGAAAAACTTTCCAAATTTGATTTCTTACTCTTTAAATTATTATTAAATCATAAAGATCTTAATTTGTTTCTAATTGGCCATATTCCAACCATACATTTATTTTGTCCTAATTATGGGATCATCCTCATTTTCTAATTCCTAAATAACTCTTTCCTTATATATTTCATTTTTCTTTCTCATGAAATATTTAATTCTTTCGGGTCAATCGACTTATTAAAACACAAATAATCTTTACCATCATTATTCTCACCCTTTTGTTTAAACTATAAAAATTTTAATTAAAAAATATGGAGGTTAAGAAATTAACTCTTGGCAAAACTTTTGTTCTCTTAAATATACTCAATACCTACGCATAAGTCAATGAATTAAAATGTTAATTACTTGAAATTCTCATATTTACCCTCGTTTGAACTCAAAAAAATAAAAAAATAAAAAATTTTGTTCCCTTTCAGATTGTTTTGAAAAAAAAAACAATAAGCTTATCAATTAAATTAACAAAAAAAAACACATTAGTGACAAAAATAAATAAATAAAAATGTTTGTTTCATTGGAAACAAAAAAGAAGTTAAAAAATGGAATAAGGTATAGAACGTGCATGGAATTAAAATACGAACCTCGTCGAAGCTTCTTCTAAACGGAGCAAAGCTAAAATGATCCGCTTTGAATTGATGAATATGCTCCAATCCGCCGTAATTAGAAATATGCGGCGGAGGACAAAGCCCTCCTCCGCCGCCGCCGCCGGCCACGGGGGACATCTCGTCTCTGTGGGTTGGCATCTCCCGAGAAGACGAACAACTCCCACTCCCACTCTCCCTTCTACTACTAAGAACAACATTAATGTCGGTGGTGGTGGCTTCGCCGGCGCCGGCGCCGGCGGCCTTCTCCGACGACCAGTTGCACTGACGTGGCTGAGTCTGGTAAAAAATCTTGGAAACCACGAGCTCGCCTTCTTTCTCCTCCTCGTGCTGCCCCAAATGGTATTGGTGCATCACCCAGTTGGTTTTTTCGGGTTTTCGGTTTTTTCCAAAGTTGGTATAAAGAACCAAGATTTTTTTGCAGCCCTTTTGGCGGCCGTTCACCATCACCGGCCGGGTTTTCCCCGTCTTGTGCCACCGCGTTTCGCCGCCGCCTCCGAAGTCGCATTCGGTTTGAATTTTCCTTCGCTTTCTTGTCCCTGTGGTGTAAGCTTTGGATGGCCTATGGAAGAAATGTCTGCTCAACCCATCTCTTGTAACTCCTGCCACCCATAACAAAAACAACCACCAGATTATTTCAAAATTCCCCCTTTTTTTTCTTTTTTTTAATATTACGTCACAAATACGAAAAATCTCATTTGAGATCTCATTTGAGAGACTCGAACAGATTCTATGTACCACTATTAGATACACGAGAGAATTTAAAATTTGTTTTTCAAACAAATGATTATTTAGATTGGATAGATTTTAAAACAGCCTAAATCAAACACTTTCAGGATACAGCCACATTGAATAATTGTTTCATAAATACAAAAAAAAAAAGAGATATTTGAACTTAAAACCAAGTCAAAATGGCAAATCATTTTTTTTTCAATTTAATAAATGTAGGAGTGAAAATTGAAACTTCCTTAAAGGAATAGAAGTAAGTATAGTCGAGAATATAAATTTTTTTTTTTAGAATCAAAGATTTAGCAAAATTCCAAGTTGGTTGGCTTAGGTGCAACCATATTAATGCAAAAATGGGGTTTCTCCTAAAGTCATATCCAACTTGAAAGGAAGAACAAATAAAAAAAAATATATGTATAAGGTAAGCAATATTAGAGGCAATTGTTTTTTGAAATTTGAGAAGAGAAATTCAAATTTTTGATGAATTAATAATTATAAAGAAAGCTAAACTGAGAACCTGGAAGCTTTTCAGGATGGGTATAACAAATCCCATCTTCTCCTTGAATTGTAGGAATGAACTCATCAATCAGAGGGTGAGACTTATTCTTCTCATCCTCTTTCCCTTCCACTTTTGCTTCCAAATGTTCTATCAGTTCTTGGTCTGTTGGGTCAAATTTCACTCCTGCTGGTAGACCTAACCAATCCTACAATACACATAATAACAATAATAATAATAATAAAATTAAAAAATTAAAATCGTATATCTCAGAGCAGGAGATTCTGTATTAGTTACCGGCTTGGCTTCGAGCTTGTGGCCGCAACCCGGGCACTGCTTGGATCCGCACTTGCGATGCTCCTCAAGCTTGGCATCTATGAGATCGGAGCTGGTGACGGAGGCGGTGGACCCCCCTAGATTGCTCTTCATACTCATGCTCACCCAAACGTCCTCCTCCTCTAGCTAATTTGCTGTGATTAAGATCTCCACGACGTCGTTTTGGAGGAGCAGTAGCAGCCGACTTTTCATATCCACGCCTGATCAATTAATTAATTGAAGAAGAAGAAGAAGGCCTCAAAATTAATCTACAACAAATTAACAAAACTTGCGTGTCATTAAATATTTTTCAAGAAAAAGAAAAAGAGGTGTTGAAATTGAAGCAAAAACTCACACGAGAGAGAGAGAGAGAGAGAGAGAGAAGAGAGGAAGAAGAAGAAGAAGAAGAGAGAAACGAAAAGAAAAGAAAAAAACCAGAATTTGCTCTCAACTTTAACTGAAGGAAGAGAGAGAGAGAGGGGAAAAGGAAAAGGGGTGAGGGTTCAAAACCTGAGCTTTAAGGGTTTTGGGGTAATTTTATTTTATTTGAGGGAGAGGGAAGAAGAAAGAAATGATATTATGTAGGCGGTTTGTGGGAAAAAGGGAACCACCAAAGAGACATACAGCAACCAAAAACCAAACTTGATTTTTCTCTTGTTTTGAACCTTGACTCACTACAAAAAGCCAAAACGGAAAACGCCCTAATTCTCACACCTACCTCTACCTCTATCTCTACTCTCACTCCAGGCCCAATTACTACACCACTATCACTCCCGACCAAAATGAGTATAGTTCGATGATAATTAACATATATTTCTAATTAAAAAGTTGTAAGTTCGATTTCTCATTTCCGTGTTATTTTTATATAAATAAATACTATCATTCTCACCGTTATTGGTTTCTTTTCCTTTTGTTAGCCCACACCCACGTCTCCATTTTCACTCATTTTTTTCAATTTAGTCTTCGTGGTTTATAAAGTTTTAGATTTGATTCTTATGTCCTTTTACATTTTTGTTGTTGATTTTGTGATTCTTATGTTCTTTTACATTTTTGTTGTTGATTTTATGATAAACTTACCTAATATGGTAGCTAATGTGTTATTAAATAGTTTAGAGGAAGAAATAGACCGAGAAGTTTCTAATTTCTCTTGTAAAAATTTTTAAATTAGAGTTGGAAATTAGAGTTTTCTTCTTTGAATTTATCTCAACTCACTAAATAGAACAACAGTTAGATGCCTAGTGGTTGGGCATCTATCTTCGTAACAACTATTAAATATTTGACTGTTTTTAGTTTTTTAAAAAATAATAAAAATATTTCATTTTCTATATTTCTCTCTTCTCAGAAATTGGTGAGCACAAACGAACATATAGGATAGATAGATTTGGGAGATGAAGATGGAAACAAACCGCTACCAACTTCAAGTGATAAACCTATACGTGGCAAAACCTAGCTTTGAGTACAAACTCAGATTATTCTGAGGAAAAATTATGAAAATATTACTACACCCCACCTTTTTTTTTCCTTTTCTTTTCTTTTTTTTTTCTTTTTTAACATTTTGCATGACTGTTTCACTTTTCAAGCCTATATTTCTTCATGTGGAAACCCTAGAGAGAGAGAGAGAGAGAGAGAGAGGAAACTCACATGGGTACTCAGCTGTGTGGTGCTGCTCATAATGCTTTTTAGCCATGAATGTTGCAGAGAGAGAGAGAAATATAGAAGGAGGTTGCTTGATATGCAAGGCAACAATGAGCGATGGACCACCACCACACCACCCCTTTTAATTACACATTTAATAATCATATCAACATAATTAATCCGAAATTTCAAAAATGAGGATTATATTAATTAGGGTTTGAGTGAAAACTGTGGACAGGCAAAGGGGGTGGAGCCCACAGGATATGACGTGGTCCAAGATTGGGGAAATCTTGTGGCCCACAAAAGCAATTTCATCAGATCATTGTGTTAGTCTTCACGTTTATAACATATACTCTTTCCTTTGCCCCTTTGGGCTCTGATTATCAGTCAACAACCAAATCATGATCATCAAACCCCTCTCTCTTAAATGATGCGTTCCCCTCCCCATGCCTTCCTCATTTTGTCTCGCATCCCTTTTCTTTCTTTCATTTTCTTTATATATTTCTTCTCAGGGACTACTCCATTTTCTTGTAGTTTAATTTGGTCAAACTACGAAGACTTGTGTGAGCATTCTCGTTTTCGCCTACTCGAAACAATGGGTGTGGTCGAGATCTGTACTTGATTTGATTAGCAGGGTTAAGAAAACTTGAATGCTAGGTGAATTCATTCATTTTTCTTCATGGTGTAGAAAGAATCATTTTAGGTGGCTATAGAGATATAAAGGGAGATAAAAGGAAAATGAGAGTTCTTAATTACGACAAATTAGCCCAGCGTCAAGCTCTTACAAAAAGAGGAGAATAAATCAGTGATCCATCAAAATATATGTCATTAGCTTGAAACGACACTACCATGTATTTGCATTTGAAAGACTCAAGTTAACAGAATTTTATTTTTGGCCTTATTGGTAGATCTTTTTCTTTTTCCACGTGGGAACGAGATTTCTCCATTTATATATATATAAGAACAAACTCACATTTCTCGAGATATGTACATTATGTTGGCATAAAACAAAGGAAACTTTATATTCACCAATCGTTTGAGGTTTAATTTTCATGCAACATACAACTTGTTAAACACCATAACAATGTTAGTTAGAGCAATTTGAATACGATCCTTAATTGTTTTAACATGTTGGTACCAAGATAATTGCTCTTTTCTTTCCATCCATATCTGTTGATTTCTTCATATATCTCATCTAAAACGCTTGTTTCATTCATCCCAAGCCTTCTCTGTCAACTAAAAATGAACTCAATTTCTTTATGTGAAGAAAAAACTCTCTTTCGTGAAGTTCGATTTGTCATATATATATATATTAATCTTAAAAGAAAGGAATATAAATATAATAGGGTGGCTATCTCATGTCATAAGAAGCTACTCAACTAATAATATATTTTATTAACGGAAAATAAATCAACAAGACCAAAATGTTTTTATCAAAGAAATGAGTCAAAAAGAAGACAAATGTAAAGCTAACGCACTTGGGCGCTACAACTAAGCATAACAACCTATGGTCGGGAAAAGGCTCTAAAGCCCCTACTCCTAGCTAACTTGGGTAACAATAACTCTAATTCCACTTTTTGTTTCTTTCGCCGTAGTCTATATGACTTCCTTTTGTTGGCATTTTAGCTCCTATATTTTTTTGTAGACATCAATAGACTACCTTTTGTTGGCATTTTAGCTCCTATATTTTTCTGTAGACATCAATTTAAACACCAACGTAAGCATTCTAGAACTCAAGTGACATACGTCACATTTAAAACTAACATGGTGTCGCTTCAACCTTGTACATATCAACATGGCACACAACTTCCACACGATATCATATCATATATAAGCTTTTGGTTAGGATCATTACTATCATAAACCAAAATGGTATAAGTGTAATGACCGACCAAAATATGTGGGGGACCAGAATAATATCTAACTTAAAACTAAATATAAATGAATCGAAACCAAGAACTATCTTTAAACATAAATTACCAGAAATGAGCAGTAGTATATATTCTCGGTAAAGACCTAAGTGGATAATACCCTATTTACATATGGCTTGTCACATTATCCTTTTCTGGTTGACATTGACAAATCAAGAGCAGTGGACCCACATAACATTGGCTTTATCGCACCAGGCAATAGGCATATATACTTCCTTAAATATTTCCTTCTTCCTGTGTTATGAATCTAATAATTATAACAAAACATACTTATACACATGCGTATATACATTATACGTTCACATGTAAAATTAAAAAAAATAAAAAAATGCAAAAGGACAGATCTAGAAACTAAGATCAAAATGAAGGCCATCAAAAGATATATTTTAGGCAAAGATTCCAAATCATTAGTTTTGATACTGATATCTGTGCATGCAGAAAATGAATCAAGGAATATGAAGCTAGAAGTTTTCGATTATGCATGAATTTATTATATCCATCTTGAAGTTATTGGAGCATCTTTCAAGAAAGAAATATACACTTTTTCAAGCAACTCGTACAGTACCTTTAGGAGAATAATACCTCGCATGTATCCAACCAATCCTTTAGTAGAGATCTGAGTAACTGAAAATGAAAAAAAGAAAAGAAAAGAAAGGAAAAGAAGAAAAGCTCTGAATAACGAATAAACTGTGCACTAAACTCAAATCTTCTGCCACAAAGTTGCAATTTCTCTAAAGTTAATTGTGTCTAAAAAAGCATATCTAAAATTGACCGTTCAAACTAACAAAGTAGGTACCCAGCTCAGCTATAACTCTTACTATACTTTAAAAAGAACTGATGTAACTTAAAAATGCACAAAATCTCACGCATGTGTTTCAAACAGAGAACTTTATTAACAAGGTAAAAAACCAACTCAGATTGTTGCTCACAAGGCAGATTACAATGCTCCGTAAGAATATTTCTTCAAAATACAAACATCCTGAAATTGCTTTCAGAACATGGACTTTCTTCAAAATGGGACTGTTAACTAAAAATACATCTCTATTAGATAGAAGGAATAAAACATACCATCAATAGAGATCGGGTAATGACATAAAGGTGCTGGCTCAAATTTACCAATTATTGAGTTAAACTGGACCTTAATGCTTTTTCTTATTTTCAAAAGACAGGGTGACCATGCAAGGCTCAAGATAGCAATTTTTATGTTCCGTGCAAGACTATAGTTTGAATCAACAAATGCGATTTGTCACTTTGACTTGAACTTGCTGCTGACAGAATCATAGCTTGGAACATGAATAACTGCAGAACAATATATAAAGAAATAATTACATAAAGTCATCTAATTAACCAGATCTTTTTTCTGTAGGAATGAAGATAAACAGATATCATGAGGTTCTCATTGAGCATGAGATAAGTACCATCGCCATATGAAGCCATTGTCAATGGAGAAGAGAGAAGTCTTTGTGCAGTTGAAGCAATATCCTTCAGAGTTAATTCGTCCACAGCTTTCAAGAAATATTCCACAGGTTTCCTATATAATGGCGTACATTAAAATGAGCACGGCCTAGAAGTCAGATCACCATTGTAATTACAAAGCTCACCTCGCAATTGAAAGGTAATCACTTCACATGCTAAACCATTTTTATACTTGCAACTTTTAATAGCTCTAAAGAAGTAAAAACTCTTTAACTATGACCAGATTCTGTATTGCCTTTAATCAGCCTAGATACTGCGGACATACGACCATGGAACAGAATGCACTTAAATGAGTAACAACAAACCACATCCTGATAAATCTTAAATCTTTAAAATGGATTCACCCTCCTAATACAGAAGGAAACAATTTAGAAATGAATGGGTCTTGATGCGTCAGATTCAGAGTACAATAAGTAATTTAGACCATACCGTTCACCATATGTCAAAACTTGTCGGCCTATATCCTCTGAAGCAACCACCTACACAAAATACAGCTCCACAATAGTGAACGCATCCTCAAAGATCAACATTTTCAAATGCTATAATATTTTTTATTTCATCAACCTAAGACACAGTATGGTAAGCCAACAGGAAGAAAAAGATAATCATACGTACTCTGGATTCCAAATTCATTAGCATAGCTGACTTTGTTGACTGTTTGGCACGATCTAGCTGAACCTGTTCAACTGTACACAAGGAACTGCTATCAGCAATCAAATTAGATATAATGGTTGTTCCAGAAATGTAGAGAAGAAAAATAATTATAAATTACCTTTTCCAGGCATTGCAATGGCTAAAAGTTCACTAGCTGCAATATCAAAGGCTTTTGGCACGAAATTAGAACCCTAACCAAAAAATATATGTATGTAAAGGGAGAAGTGAGAAATCTATCATCAAGAACAACATAGAGGTTTTGCATTATGCCAAGTTAAATATTTGTGGTCCATAACAACAACAAAATATCTGAAGTAGTTCATTACAGTAGTTGCTTGGATGCCAAATATGCCAGTGTTGTTGTAAATACTGCTGAATGCTGAAATTGACTGGACCTGTGGGTACTCATTTAAGACCTGAAGATCTACTCACCACATCAACAAATACCTAGAAGTTAAAACTAAAAAACACACGACATGGGTAAATTAAGCAATCTAAATGCAGAAAAAGGTTTACGTTTATCTAAAAACAATGGCCATCATAGTCGAAATTTAGGACTTACACAGCCGAGAGTACATCCCCTTTCCAGGTCCACCAGCTGAGAAGGACCCTCCACCTCCCATTAGCATCTAAGAGATATGAGATTTAATAAAGTTAAAAATGGATTAAGCAACAAATGGGTGCATGATCTAGACCAGAAGTGTCATAAAGATCACTTAACCACAATAGAATATTCATTGTAAAGACCTGAAGAACAGTTAAGGCCATAGCATCCTTCTCCTTACGCCAGCCACCCGGGAGTTCAAATGCAAGAGCAAAATGTGTCCTCCCATCCTGAAAGGGAGAGAACATTTAACAAACACCTCGGTATAAAGACTGGATACTAGAGTATACAGTATTGAAGATACGCACCCCAGAATCACCTTGATGACGATAATCACCCCCATTGTACACTGATTTTGGCTCCTCACGAGGAACACTTGGAAGGTCAGATAGAAGTGGTTCGGCGATGGATAATAGTTCCTCATGTTCAACACCAGATGCTGCAAGTACTATGCGAGATGCAGAATAGTTTTCCTGAAGACAGAAGCGTGACCAATAAATAAATAACATCATTGAATAATTATTAATAAGAGAAAATATGATATAATAAACTCCCATTCAACTTACAGAAACAAATTTCTCCAAAATTGGACCACCCAAACTATTTATAGCAGACTCGGAGGCTAAAAGAGAATTTGCCAAGGCACCAGAATAACCAGCAGCATGAACAGCTTCCAAAAGAAACCCATGCGGGTTGTTGGAAGCTTCAACAATCTCATCTTTTACCCGTGAAAGCTGTATAACACAAACTTCAATCACTCAATAATTTGGAAATTCGTGGACTAGGTATTAATAATAATCATAATGCAAAAAATCCCAAGAGACCTGCTCATTGACCTCCCAGTCAAGAAAAACAGGATTCCTAACACAGTCAATAAGCAGCTCCACCATTTCAGGGACATATGACTTCAAAGCATTGAAGGTGTAGCCCATCTGCTCTCTAGCAGCTGAGGCCAGCACATTGCCACCGATTGCCTCCACCTCCCGCACAACACGTAAGTGACTACGATTTCTTGTGCTTTTAAAGGCCATACGCTCCAGCAGATGTGTAGAACCAAAAGTTTCTGGAGTCTCATAAATTGAACCACAATCAACATATAGACCTATTGATGCTGCAGGGTTCTGCATTGAACAAATACAAGTTCAATTCCCTTTGTAAGAGGAACACGAGCAAGCCAAATACAGAGAGCCACATATCTACATACACGTGGCTTCCAGTCTTACCGATGATGTTTCAGATGCTACTTTTACACCATTTGGCAGAGTTGTGATCTTGGTCTTACCAGGTTCGACATAATCTGGCAATGGAGGCGGAAGGTTCACATCCGACAGAGGAAATTCTAATGGAGGCAATGTAGAATTGCCTCCAAACAACCAGCCAAAGAGGCCCCCAGAAGATGAGTGCTTTGAGGCAACGGCACTTGAACTTGCAAATCTGTATAGTCCATTGTGTGCGTGCCCCTGAACCTGAAGTAATGGTTTGAAAGCAAAATTACCATCATTATCCACCAAAGCATTTGATTCCTGAGGTCTAATGTAGACAGTTAATATAAAGTGAGTAAGAAGTGATATTTGAGAGATTTAAACTGCTTGGAGAATAAAATTAGATCCCTTGATATCATGTTAGACTCAAAAACTAGATATACAAACGCGTCTCCGCAAAGCGTTTACACCATGCACAGTGCGGTTTCCACTGATTTAATCAATGATAAAGATGAGCGTTTTTTGTACTATTATTAACCGACTGGCAATAAAGAATAAGCCATCAAAAACTAAATAATTTCAAATAGCCGCTAACTTATTGACACTCAAGCTATAAAAAGTCACAACAATTAAATTAATAACCTAGCAGCTCAATGTGCTGAACATATGGCTTCGACGCTATCGTTGTCTCCATAGAGTATATAAACACTCTCTCTCGTTCCAATCCGGTGTCTTTCCAGTTGAAATTCAACGAAGCAAACTGTGAATTACAACGTTGAGTTCGAGAAAACAGACAAACTTCCAGAAAAACGAATTCGGATCCATAACTAAAGAAATTGACATGTAAAAACCAAATCATCGGGGAAAAAGAATCATATACTAGTCCGTTCGCTTGCGTGCAAAATCAAAGAGGTCAACGAGGCGTTTTCGAGCGCGGATCAAGTTTACTAACCTTCAGAGACCTGATTCGTGAAGTTGCAACTCTGTACATGATGATCGAGAAATATCTCTTCGCAGCGCTTGGGCCGTGAGCGTCAATCGGCCTTTATGCCCAAAGTTTTGGAATTCACGCAGACCAGGAAAGGTCTACTGTACGATACGGGATGTAGACACGTGTGATGATCGAATTCTACCACGTGTCTGTACAAAATATTTTAGTTACTCATAAAAGAAAATACTTAACTAAAATTACCATTGAAAATTTGACACTCATTGTATTAACAAAAATTAATCTTTTTGGATTTCCTTCTCTTAATATTTTTCTAATATAAATTCTATTTAACACTAGTTATTGACAAAAAAGCAAAAGAAAATTTTTAATCTCGAAACAAATATTTTTTACATTTTCATTTCTCTAAATTTCCATGTCCACTAAACTAGCGAATTAGCTTTTAAATTATGTTAAAACTTTCATAAACTGCTTCATATTGTTATTAAGATAATATTCACTTTTGTTTTATAAATTTTTTCAAAACTTAACTAATATTTTTACTTGGATGAGATTTTATTGAAAATTTTGGATATTAATATCCCAACAAAGAAAACGCACCTATCACCTATCACCTATTATTGTTTTAAAATATGAGTGATTTCTGCGATAACAATAGTATTTTTCGCTATATTAAAATCACTTTCAAACATACTATGTCCAAACTAGTAAGATTTGTACCACTTGTACAGATTCTTCAATTTCTTTAGAAGCTCAAAAGTAAGAACCAATCATTTACTTTTCATACTACATGAATGACTAGAAATCGCAATATTGAATGATATTGGGGAAAGAGATTCTCAAAGAAAACTCATTTTTCTTCTGTTTCTCCCAAGTGAAAGGAAGTGACTCTAAAATTGATGCACCTTTCTCTTCAAACAGTGAGCTGCCATGTAGAAAATATTCAAACTGATCATTCAACCAAAGACAGAGAGATGGCTATGTGTAATTTAAGAACAGCCCAATTATTCTATTCTTGTGCGAACTATAAACATTTTACATGGTCTATAAATCGGTACATGTACAAGAATAGACAACATTATATTACAGAGACAGATGGGAGTCGATCACAAACTGATGTCAGAGCCAAAGCATTTGCTTTCGCTTCTCTTCCCATTGTTCTTCAAAACAGAAGCCAGTAAACTAAACTGCCGCGGGAAACCCGTTCTTTCTCGGATCGCTGACCGCGGTAAGGAGACCAAAAAGGGTTTGGTTATTGGGTATCTTTCCTCCCTTTCGACCTGCATCAATGGTGTCTTTGAAGTTTTGAACTATGAGCTGAACCATGGCTCCTGCTATATTACTAACTACCACTTCATGACCCCTCTCTTCCAAAAATTGCTTCTTTTCCTCTGTAAGTTCGACGTGATCCCCATCCATGAATGTCAAATTTTCATATCTAACCACATTTGGGATTAACTGCAGAGAGAAAACAAGGCTAAGTTACAATGTGAACACTGTCTGTGACAAAAATTGTGTGTGGAAACAAGTAACGGACCTGATGATACACCCTCGAACTTTGAACTGCTGCTAAAGGTTGCAATCCGAGGGAGAAATAATTAAGAAAAACCTGAATTACTGCCGGAATTATCTTCATACCACCACTACCTCCAATAACCGCAATCAACTGGTCATCCTATGAAGGTTCCAACAACATTTCTATTGGTGATTATTGAAGATCGAAAGGAAAGCAGATTTTGATGCAAGCCCAGAATGTTAGGAACATATATAAACGAATAAATATACCAAAGTCGTGCATTTACCCCTGCAATGTCATTTTCTCCTCAATTGATACGTGAACTTAGTAAATTAAATTTATATTCAAAACCACAAATTAGTGAACGAAAAGCATACCTTTGTGACGATAAGAGGAGTCATGGAAGAGAGGGGCCTCTTGTTTGGCTGGATAAAATTGGCTGGAGCTGGAGGGAGTTTATCTGGAGATACATCAGTGGCTATAGAGAAGTCCCCCATCTCATTATTGAGAACGATTCCAGTAGAAGGTGAGAGAATGCCAGCCCCAAAGTGCTCATTTACAGTTGTTGTCAACGATACAGCATTTCTCTCTGCATCTACAATGCAAAAATGACTGGTTCCATGATCTCTTAGCTGACTCCACCTGATAATTGTGGGGGAAAAAAGAAAAGAAGTTGTCTCATTAATTTGAGTTCGTAGAACCAGTAGAACTTCCAAGCCAGCTATGTCTTGCCTTCTGCAGATACCTGTACAAATAGTAATCTGGAGGGAAAGTAGTGTTGTCGACTATTTTTTCCTGAATTTTCTTTGCAAATGACGGGTTAAGCATGTAGGAGACAGAATCGTTAATGTTTGAAAAACGAGGATCGCCCAAGTTCATTCGTTCAGCAAACATGTGCTTCAATGCTTCAATTAGGCGATGTAGGCCAAGACTTCCTTTAGTAGCAGCAGGATCATTATAGCTTTTGAAGATATTCATTACCTGTTTCACATTCAGAATAGATTCTCAAATCATTATTACTGTTAGAAAAAGGAATTCTAATCCAAAAACAAAAGTTCCCCTAGGAAATAGAGAGAGGACAGGACCATAGCAAATCCAAGTGTTCCACTTGAAGGAGGTGGCATGCCATGTACTGTGTAGCCTATTGCCTCTGTAGTGATTGCTTCAGTTATGTCCACTGTGTAGTTCCTCAAATCCTCCATGGACAAAATGCCACCGATTGCTCTCACATCCTTCACCAACTTCTCTCCAATGATTCCATTATAGAACGCTTCTGGCCCCTGATCTGCCACTGCCTCTAAACTCTTGCCTAGTTCAATGTTGTAGCAAGTGTCGCCTACCTGTAACAGGTCACCATTTGGTGCGTAAACTTGTCTCAAGCCAGGATCATTCAGGATTATGTTGGCACAGGAAACTAAGCCCTCCCCTAGAAAATGAGAAATCGCAAATCCATCTTTTGCAAGCTTTATAGCAGGTTCAATTAAGGACCTCCAAGGCAAACGGCCATATCTCAACCAAGCTTCATGGAGGCCAGCTATCTCTCCAGGGACTCCAATTGATAAGGGCCCAAATCTTTTGGCTGTCACATTGATTTCATACATACCCTGCCCATTGCCAAAGAGGTACATCTTACAAGTTTTGAAGAAGAGAAGGAGCTTAAAATTTTCACTCTCTTTTCTCCGTTGGTCTCACCCCTCCACATTCATCTTTTATACACTACTTTTGCCTGCTTGAACCAAATGGGTTGCAGGCCAAAAGAAATCCATTTATTTTACCAAAAGAGAGAGATTTTGAACCTGAGAAGCAGCCAAGGGTGCAGTTTCCCGAAAATCAAAAGCTATCGTCTGCCAAGTTGGCGAGGATCGTACAAGCATGAAACCTCCGCCTCCTATCCCACTCGACAGCGAACACACAACACCAAGGCACAATGCAGTTGCTACAGCAGCATCAACGGCATGCCCTCCCTGCCTAAGAATCGATGCCCCGATTTCAGAGCAGCGGCCATCATCAGCAGCAACAACTCCTTCCTCTGACTGAATAATTTCGGGATTTTCGAGATGTATTCCATCAAAGTGCTTGTTTTCTTCACGAAATACTGAGCAATTTATGGAACCTCCAAGTATATGGCCAACAACTACAAAATGAAAACCATTCACCAAGCTTAAGGATTGGACTCCATCAGTTACTTTACATATACATACAACCAAAAAAATCCATCCGTATATATAGTATATACTAAGAGTGTCGTGCCACTGCCATTTCTCTTCGGTTCAAACAAGAACGTTTGGGTTTCAACGTGACAGGAAAAGCAATTAAAGGGAAAGGGAAGCCACCTACCACTTTACAATCCTATAACCCTTAATCCATTGTGCTTGTGCCCTACCAATTAACAGCAAAGAATCAAGATATTCATAACACTTCGTTGCAACATTTACCAACTACTTGATCAAAAATCCATAGACAAACTTGCAGATTTTAAGCCAATAAGATCGAACTCAATCTCAAAGTAAAAGAGGCGGGTTGTAGATAAGCTCGACTTCCGGTAAAAATCTACGTCAATGAACAAGTCTCGAAATCAAAAAGCATGGCACCACTCAACTTCGAATAACTAAAACAAAGTGAGAATTATCGTAAAACAAAAGTAACTCCGAAATACCCTTAACAAAAAGCCGGAATCGTTAGCTTGTTAGAACAATTATACCGAGATGAAGAATCTTTGATCCTGGAATCGAAAGAAACCCGAAGGTTAAAAGAAATTATATAACAAGACAAAGTAAATGGATGAGGAAGATAAGAAAAACTACCCACGGTAGCCAGTAATCCGAGCGGAACAAAAATCGCTCTCCTGCAACGCCACTTGTCCTCCGATCCATGGCTGCCCAGCAATGGAGATTCCATTGATTACTCCCCAACTCCGCTCGATGAGGAGATGAGAGAATCGGAGTCAAGGTATTTTCCAATTTCCGTTTGCAAAAACGCAAAGAAACTTACAAAATATAATAAGTTTATTTTCTGACAAATTATCCATATAGTGAGATATATGTGTCAATTTTAAGATAGATTATTTGGCCAGAACGGTAAATATTAAAGTGACATCTGCACAATATAATTTTCCAATAAATAAAAGTGGTTGGTGTAATAATTATAAATTAATTCTAAAAATAAAATTAGATTTATAGTGCACCAAAGCATAGGTCAGCAGATTAAGGTATATGTATCAAACCATAAGGTTGAGAGTTTCAATCCTCACCCTTACATATTATACTAAGAAAAATTATACATTTAAAATTTTAATAATCAAAATAAAATAAGTATAAAATAAAATTCTAACATCATACAAATAAAAATTTGAATTTGTAATGTTATAATGTTTAAGAAAAATTATATCTACACTAATCTAAGTGGTCAACGGAGGATTAAGACACATATTTTCATCTAAAAATATCATATCCACTTTCACGTTTAAATAATTAAATCATTATTTTTTCTATCAAGACTTAGTTCCTTCTCGTGGGCCAAATAGCCGTTTAGTTGAAGGTTTAACAATAACGAACTTTCAATGATTAACTGAATAAGTAATTATAAGAGAGAGAAAAATAAGAAAGAGAGATGAAAAAATAGGAGAGGCAGAAAACCAGCATGTGTTGGCATGAAAAAATCCCGCCAATTTTAGCATGTTAATAATGTGTGTCCTTTCCCCGACAATAACTTTAACCCACCAACCAATCATGTACTTCCTACCCAAATTTATTTCCACCCTTAAAATCTTCTGATTGGGTCAAGATTTTAAATATTGGATATCGATGAAAATGTAAATGCATGAAAATGTTGGTGGTAATATCGACAAAAGTATTTTAAAAGTCAAAGTGAGCATAGTTCAGTGCTAATTGGCATATATCTTCAACCAAGAGGTTGTGAGTTCGATTTCTCATGCCCATGTTATATTAAAAAAAAAATTTAAAAATTATAAACATAAATAGATTGTAACAAATATTCAAATTAATAAATAAATATTTCATATTTTTAAATAGATTAATAAAATTATATTTATATTAGTAATACTTTGTTAATATTTTGTATGCATTTTTAATTTATTTTGTGATAATATAGAAATATCAATGTTGAATGTAGAAAAGTCGATGAAAATTTAATAGTAGATCAGTCCCAACTGCTTTTATTTATTTACTTTTCGTTATTTTTAGTTCACAAGAAAAAAAAACTAAAAGTTATTTGGGGAAATTGACCTCAACTTTCGTTACTTTTTTATTTTTATATTTTAGTACAGCTGTAGTTAATTGGGTAGCCAGTAGAGTCAAATCTCGTTTTAAATTGCAGTTAATTGGGTAGCCACTACAATATTTATTTAATGACCATTCAATTTTTATGGTTAAATTTTCAAAAGAAACATAGAGAGAACATCTAAAGTACAATAATAACCTTGTAGATGTTATTGTTGTATAGAGCGTATAAACATTTTAGAATTAGAAAATTTCCTTTAATTCAAAGAGGCATTGAGGTCATTCTGATATCACTTTTTGTCAAATTTGTTCCCATGAGCATTGCAAGATCACATCATAAGAAATCAGAATGTTACTTATTAATAAGAAAAATGAATTGCATCGATCAAACCTTGCAAGGTCGGTTCGGATGCCGGTTTTGGTTATAACCGAACCGAACCGCCCCGACCAACCGTCACTCCGACTCATCAGTTCATATCAGGTGTTTCAAAATATGTATAATCTTAATCAGTATTAACACATCCATGCTCAAATAGAGTGTACATATATATCCTGCAGACTCCCAATATTCTAACAGATGGAACACCAGAAACTAAGTTTTAAGTTTCTTTCTACAAAGAACAAGGCCTGGAATTGAAATATTACAAGTGCTAATTGCTCTTGCAAAGAATGCTTATCAGTATTCACATTTATATCCTACAATGGCACAAGAATGATTAAGAATGTGTTGGGAAATGAACACTCCAAATTTTATTATAAGATAAAAATCATATCAAAAAGTCTGAAGATAACAAACAATACACACCACATATTAGAGCCTTCTTTGGCGTAACAGGATGTATAACGTATGGTATAAAGTTCCACCTTATACACTGGATTCGTCGGGTTTGAATCAATACTATGCCCAACTAACTACAAAACTGTGATGGTACCAACAGATGAAAAAAAGAAAAGAGAAGAACATAAACTTATTACAGGTTTATGAAGTAGATAGATATGAACACAGTTTATGCAAGACAATTTAGAGCTTCAATTGTTGCAGAGCTCTCAAAAACCCAAATATACAGCATTGAAAATGAAAGCAAAGATGACAGGAATAGAACACTAAACTTGTATTAATTCAAGAGGTAGAAGGATCCATTAGGTTTTATGGTAATACATTGGGGATAAATCTGTCAACCATTGAAGTGGGTCAAACTATATATGTACAAAAATACACATGGGGAGAGGAAAGAATATTGGTAGACACATGCTAGCTCAACAACTTTGTATATGCAAGGGGTAATAAAGTAAAACTATGCAAATTTTGACAAGGACCTTCATAAGTTTCTTTACCTATGCAATGCCTATACTATCTCTCAACACAAAAAAAATCAAATTCTAAAAAAATCAATATCATATTGTTTGTATCATTCTCACATTTACCTATAAATGCATGTTCTTTTATGTCTGCCAGAACACATCTGGGTCATTGCTATACAATGAGAAGTCCTGAATTTCCTGATTTGCGACGTGCCAATCAACGAGTCGCGCTTGGATAATTTTGCAGAGAGCTAATCCAGCAGGAAGTATCCACCATTCACTTTCATCCCTGCGTTTCAACAATAACAAGCAAAAGTTTAAACGTCGAATGACTATACCAGCCAGGTACATTAGGCAATTGATTGGAGGCTACTCACATGCTAAAATTCCAGGTATGAAAGCTGGGATTCTTTTTACTCGAATGGTATAAATAATTAACTAACCCGCAACCGAAAGCAACTATCTGCATCAGACAAGTGACGAAAATGAATTAGGGTCTATATCAGATATCTCCAGTAACAATCAAGGAAAAATTGGAAATGCATCATTTATCAATCTGGAAATAAACGGAAACAGTTTCTTTCTTTTTTCTCGATAAGAAACGATTTTATTGATGTGTCAAATTATAAAAGGGTGAGGAGGTGATAACCCATTTGGTAACAGTTTTGTTTTTGGTTTTTTGTTTTTAAAAATCCTACATACTTTTTCTCAATTTCTTTTGAGTACAGCAATGCAGGGTGGGAGATTCAACCTTTGACCTCGTTGATGGTTAATAGGTGCATTTATCCAAACTTTCTCTCAATTTTTTTGCTGTGTTTTTCTTCGTTTTTACAAACACGTTTGAATTCTTAGTCAAATTTTAAAAACAAAAATAAGTTCTTAAAAACTACATTGGCTTAAATTTCAAAAATATTATTAGAACGTAGATAACATGTAAAAAAACACAAATAGTTGGAAGTAATATTTATAAGTTAAATTTTAAAAAACAAAATGGTTATCAAACATGACTTCTTTATGCCAATAAGATTGAGTCAAGAATTACTCACAACATTAATCATGGATGTGATGTTCCACAGACCATATACGTGTGCAAGACCTGCTGAGCGTCTAGGTCCATGGCTGAATAAAGCATTAATCCCAGCAGGAAAAGGAGAGAGCAGACCGAGAGGAAGGACAAACAAAACCAGAAAAAAATCGAGCAGCGAAATAGAATACATCTGTAACAAAGTGAGCAAGACCAAGCTAAAATCGCCTAATAGTATCATGGAGATTACCAAACCAACAAGATCCTGAGGGGAAAAAAAAGATGGAGACTGAAGTTACAATAGCGTTATCCAAAGGTATAACCAAATTTAAGCTTCAGTAGAATAACCACCTGATGGCCAACAGGTTTAGTATTGTAGATAATGAATGAGAGGGGGTAAGATATAGCCTTCTTCTCTTTAAGAGCTTTTAGGCTCTTGGTTTGTATAATTCCACCAAATATTCGTTTCTGGATCATCTTCTGCTCGGTGATTTTCAACTGGTCCAATGGCTTCCTACTCATAAGTCTAGGCAAACTGCATGTGTTGAGGGAACGAATTTCAATTTAACTGTTAACAAGTAGTGAGAAACCGAGGAAGTTAGATTCAATATTTTACCATGACTGTCTCTCAGGTAATGATAATTTACGCTGGCCTTCAGCATATGGCTGCACATTATCATTCTCTAAAGCAGATAACAATAAACCAAATTGGCAATATCCAGAAGCTGTGGGCTGAAACCAGGCAAGATCGACCCGCATACCATAGACGCTTAGAGTTGGATTAGCATGTGTTTCTAGCCAACCAATAACATTGCCAAAATTCTTCTTTAGGTGTCCATAACGAACTAAGCGTAGTTGAGCGTTAAGTCCAGCCACAAGCCGATACCATATTGTGGGCGGAATAGACTGAGAAGTCATTTTTAACATTAAAAACAATATTCATCCATCAGATAGTTAATAGAAGTTAATGTTCTCACAACTACAAGTCTAGGAAATTGCCAAACCTGACTCATTAGGGAAGTTAGAATATTGTCGCTATGGAGGGTGAAAGGAGCCATGTAACTTCCATCTCCCCCAAAAAGTACAGAGACTGGTAATCTTTGTTGAATACGAGGAGGAAGATCAACTCTCTTTTCATCTCCACCGAGGAAGAAATCCACATATGCAAGCATTAAATCAGGAGTAGCAGCAACCTGAAGTAACAAGTTATTCAAATTGTTGATTCTATTGAAATTAACAAAAGAACATTGTCTAGGTCTCCTTATTGTACATAAGTTTTTTGGGGCTTAGTAGCATGGATTATGTAAATGAAGAAAAAGGTATTTGCTGAACTTTCAAAGTAGATTCCTTTAGTACACCACTAAGATTCTTTTAGTAAATTGACATCATGTTCAAGATTGTATCTTCGATGGAGTTTTATGGAGGCTTCTTGATTCATATCAAGACTCTCTTGGTAAAGTCTGTGCACCACTATCCTATTTGCCTTGCAAACACTATCAATTCAGCTGTTGAACGATCCATGTCATTTAGTTGACCACAATGAAAATACTTTTTAAGAGTAGAGAGATCTCATTTAGTTGACCACATAGAGAGTATTACATAAAGCTTTCCTAGCAATTATCCTAATTCATATTTATCGATGTTGATGGTATAATGCTATAAGAAAAGTCAACAAATGAAGAAACTAAAAAATTAAAAAATAAACCTTGAGGCCTTCATAAAGAGCACGTGAACGGCAAGAACGCAAGCAAGAGTGATCATATTCAGATCGAACAAACTCACGAAGGCATTGCACTTTCTTTTTCTGGCAGTATTGTAGCCATGACCACGCAAGCGGATAGGAAAGAATAGAAAGAATGCTGTAGATTGATCCTTCCCACCACTGATAAGTAGCTAAATTATTAATCTCATCCACAAACCTATTAAATGCATCTTCATATCTGCCAAGTAACTCATGTTCTCAGAGGGGGTTCATCATACACTAGGTTACTTCAATAATACAAATTTCAGTAAAAAAAAGTTGAAATATAAAGCAGAAAAACAACCAGTCTTCTCTACAGAAATCTGAAAATGTCACCCAAATATCATTCTCCTACAACAGAAAAGTGAGAATGCTTACACAATTGCTGCTACTTGTTCAGGAGGCGAATGAGATAGGTGCAATGGTTCACTGAAAGTATTTGGGCCCATGAAATACATTCTATGCACATGACTTTTGGATTCCTCTGTCCTATTTGTTTCCAGAACCTGAAAAATATTATGTTTAAACAAACTAAAGATTTATACTTCCGTCGGGAAGGTATTCAAATGTTGGCAGTGACCTAAAAAAAATGATCACTGGTAATAGAAAAGAAAGAAGGCAGACCTCATTCAAGGACTCCAAGAAAGGGAAGGAGTAATCTATTCTAGAGCCTTGTCGTACAGGTACCGTGGCTGGTAATTCATCCCCACCAACATACTTCATACGTGCAACACTTAACACCAGGGCTAGAAGGATGAGGAGTCCAATAAGAATAAGACCAAATAACCAAGGACCTCCAAAAGCATACACCAACTCTTCTAGAGCTGTATAACATTGTGGCATGTGATATCTGTCGGAAATGCACTTGTAGGGACAAGGCCTTTCAGAAACACCACCTGTTGGAAGAATTCAAATTTTTCTTTTAATAAAAAGATAAAGCGTTGTGAAAAAATTTCTAGAAAATTCCTCACAAGAGAATAAAATTGGTAGATAAAGATAACTTCCCGATTGCAGGAGGCAATATTCAAAGGTAATCAATAAAAGTTACTGACATAAATGGCTTTCTTGAATGAATTCCATGATCCTCTGCCAGAAGAATGTATCAAACTTCTTGCAGATCGGTAGTATCAAACATGACTACATGAGATATCTCCCAAAGAATGGTTGTTCTTTTTTTCAAATTAGCCAATAATTATTATTTTCTCCACTGTTTCTCTTGGGTGTCGATAACTAAATATCTAAATATAAATCTTTTCTTATTGTGCAAAATTGAATGCCAAGTTGTAATAGTTGATTAAACTTATGATAGCTTATTTATCCTGTACTGAGATTATTAGTCCTATTTCCTTGCATATTTTCTTTATAATAATAGAATTTTGTTCCTTGGCCCCAAAATGTAAATAATTGTTCTTTTCTTTTCTTTTTTTATAAGAAACAGACACTATATATTCAAAAAGCCAAAGCGGCCAGAAGAGAACAACCTAAACAGAAACTAAATAATTGTTCATTAATGATGATCACAACAAGACCATACCTCGAACAGTAACATATATGCCACGACTAGGAAGCTCATTAGATGGGCACTTGGTACACAGGGCTCTATCAGATCCAGTGTCATTCTTAAATGTTCCAAGAGGGCACTCCTGCAGTCTCATTAGCAAAGAATGGATAAAATTAAGCTATATTACAGAAGTAAATTAGAGAAAACATAATTGCAAAATGATTTTTACATGAATTAAGTTGATTACGAGCAGAAAAGATTCCAAGAAAAATATTTAAAATGATCTCTTATATGCTTAAAATTAGTTTTTCTCGGGGACAAATTTAATTTCTTGATCTAACAAGAGCCAGTGAACTCTACTCAAGTTTAAATTTAACCGAAATTAAATTCTATTTCAAGATTCAATGCATAATATCATCTAGCATAAAAAGGCTTGTGTTGTATCACTTAAATATATAAAAGAAAGGGCTAATCTAATTCAATAAGACCCTTAAAGTGGCCATCAAATAATGAAAATTCTCCAATTCAAAAAATATTTTAGGACATTGGAACCAAATCCCCAATTTCAGAATGGCAATGAATGAAAAGGTTGGGGGTGAGGTGGGGGCAGGGGGCACCTATTTCTAAAGCCCAATGACACTACCTCACAAAAGATACCATACAGCCCTTTGGGGCAGGCCTTTCCAGTGATAGTGCCATTTTCGCCGTCGGAACCATGATAGCTTCCTAAGCCTCCCCTGACATAGAAGAGAAGAAAAACAGCTAAGCATTTTTTAATATGATGATCATCAAATAAAATGAAGAAATACCCTCCCTATCAACTAAGTAGGCTAATCATGTGATACTAAAACATACATACTTCAGAATAAACGTATGCTGGTAGCTAGTAGTAAATATTTCTTTTTTAAAGAAAAAGATCGATTGACAAGATGTCCATGTGCAAAGAAATGAGTATAACTAATCTCATCATGACTTATCTCAGCCACTTTTTCCTTGCAACGGCAAAATTATTTATTGATTTAGTGAGAAGTATATAAAAGTTGGTAATATGGGGGTCTCGGTCTTGGCAGTTTTAAACAAAGAAATGAAGCTGTTCTACATAAGTGGTTGTGGAGATTCACGAACGAAAAAACTGCATTTTGGAACAACTCTATTGCTAGCATCTATAGAGAGGATATGCTCGGATGGACAACCCTCCCCCCAAAAGAGAAAGCCCTAGGCCATCCCCCCAGAAGAGAAAGCCCTAGGAAGGCCATGGTTCGACATTGCAAAGTTGGGTGATTCTTTTCTAAGTTTTGTTCGCTTTAAGGCTGGGAATAGGCAAAGAATTCGTTTTTGGAAGGATTTATGGCTGAAAGATTCTGCCTTAGACCTTCTCTTCCCAGATCTGTTCAATTTGACCCTCAAGAAAGATGCAACAGTGGCTGAGTGTTGGGATGAAGCTCAATCAGATTGGAAGTTGAGTTTTTAGAAGGGGTTTTCGTGATACTGAAATGTATAGTTTGCTCTCTTTGATGGAATCGCTAGGTGCTTTTCAATTGGGCAGTGGGGATGACAAGATCCTGTGGACTCTCGATAACAAGAAGTCATTCTCCACCAAATCCTTGTTCCACAAACTTACTGAGTGCCCTCCAAAACTGAAGGTCCATTTGATCAAGCAGATTTGGAAGTTCAATTACCCAAAGAAGGTCAAAGTGTTCTTATGGAGCCTAGCCCAAAGAAGTATCAATACACATGAGATTGTCCAAAAAACCTCTCAAGTTGGTGCTTTTCTCCTTCGGTGTGCTGTTTTTGTTACAAGGATTCTGAAAACATGGACCATCTCTTCCCACACTGCCCGTTTGCCTCAGATTTGTTGTCCGTTTTGTTCAAAGAGTTCAGTTTTGTTGGATGTATGCCAAAGGCGATAGAAGACTGGCTTCTTGAGGCCCTTCAGGGCTTCTCCTAGCCAAGGTTCTTTGGGGATGTGCTGTCAAAGCCATTTTGTGGAGCTTATGGAAAGAAAGAAATAGTCGGGTTTTTAACAACCCCTCCCGTTCTTCTGATTCTTTTTGTAATTGTGTACAAATTACTGCTTCAACTTGGTGCTTAAACCACAAGGTTTTCTTTTGTAATTGCAGTCTTCTGATGCTTATACGCTATCGGAAAACTGTCGTTGATGTAGAGGGCCTTCCCATCCCCGGCCTATAGGCTGTTCTTTTTCCCATATATATACACCAATGTTTCTGATAAAAAAAACAACATATATAAAAGTTGGTAAAAATCCTAGGACCTCACCCAAAAAAAAAGAGAGAGAAAACTCTTCCAGCCTGAATTTATTACATATGGGGTATAACGTTGACTATATATACAAGTAGACTCCTCTACCACCTCCACCCATTCCTCTCAACCTCATCGAAGATTCTATGATTTCTTACCAATCACAATTCCAACATAATTGCTTTAGTTAGATTAGCCCATATGAAATTTTGGAAAGATGTTTGGCTCACTAATGAACCCCTCTGCAACTCCTTCCCTCTCCCTTTTGCTTTGCACAACAATAAATCGAGTGTTGGTAGTGATATTTGGTCTCCTAGTGATAGCTCTTGGGACAAAATTTTCGAAGGAATCTCAAGGAGACAAAGATTGTGGAGCTGGCCTCTCTCTTGCACAACTCTCCTCATCTCACCTCTCAACCAATAGGGATGTTGTAATTTGGAGATTGGAATCTCACACCCATTTCAGTACCTCCTCCCTTCTTAAAGACCTCCACCAATCAGCTACAACACTGGCATCCTCCTCTGTGTACAGCACTATTTGGAAGGACCACTAGCCCAAGAAGATTAAGTTTTTTCTTTGGAAATCCAGCCTCCACGCTATCAACACATAAGACAAGCTACAGAGAATAATGCCCTATCTGAATATTTCCCCTCACTGGTGTACCTTGTGCAAGTAACATGAAGAATCCATCGGGCACATCTTTGTCTCTTGTAATTTGGTCACTGGTTTATGGAACAAGCTTCTCTCTCTTTTTGGTTGGTCGGTTGCTCTACCAAAGGATATCTCTCAATTATTGGCTTATACTCTCACTGGTCATCGCTTCAAAAAGGAAAAACTTTGTCTTTGGCTCCATTTTGTCAGGGCGTTGCTATGGACTGTTTGGCTAGAACGAAACCATAGAATATTCCAAGGAAGGGAGCGCTCATCGCATCAACTTTTTGAATCTATAGTTGTCTTCGTTGTATCTTGGTGTAAATGCTCCCCTTTTTTCGACACTATGGTTTTGTAGCCCTCTTTTGAGTCTCTCCCCTTTTGTACTCATATTTCATATTATCAATGAAATAGTTTCTTTTCAAAAAAAAGAGATATTCCTCCGCTTCCTGAAGGAATCATTGCAAAAAATGCTCGGTACATTTCTCTTACAGTATTATGAATCACCCACTTGACACTCATTAGACCCAAAATCACTCCATTAGCTTCTCCTGTAACCACGATCAAGAATAGATGATTAAAGCTTCATTCCTTTTCTGATGTTTCCACCCCAGATCAGCATATTCCACAGGTCATTGAAGTGAGGTCCCACCTCACCAAATGGTCAAGTTTACCTTTATTCCTTCCATTCCCAAAAAGTGTCAAACATTTTCTCTATTCTCATTGTCAGCTAATTAGGAATTTGAGAGGACTGAGAAATTTTACATACACTATGAAGATAAACTGCACCGTTTTAACATGAAGAGTTGCTATTGTGTATAACATATAATTAATCCTAAGAATTTGAATCTGTCTAAAAGACTTGAGAAGAAAAAAAAAAACAACCATCAAACTCTTTTTGAGAGAGCTGAATTCAGTGTAGAATTTTTTATTTTCAATAGTACACTTCATACTTATTGCTATTTCTAGTTCGTAATTTAGTTCCTTTTTTTTTTTTTTTTGTTAGAGTACACTCAAAGTTGTAGAATTATTTACTGAACTTTTTTTGTTACCATGTCACATGCGTTCATAAAACATGAGATGACAACTAAAGAACAATAAAGTATTAGAGGAAGAGAGAAATAATAGGCACAAACCCAGCATAAATGCTTCCTCTTGCACTTGCTATAGGTTGATATGCATCCCCAACAGGTATATCAGACCAATGAAAATGAACCCTCCCACCACCGCCGCCACCCCCACCATTTGAACTGCCTTGTCCTCCAACAGCAGAAATGACAGAAGATTCACCAAGCAATACCGTTTGCACGAATAAAAGAATTGTTCCACCAGATCCACCTCCTGGACCAATATTTAACATTTTCCCACCACCTTGCCCTCCAACATCACGTCCAAAGGTTTCTCCATCAGATGTAAGGGACCCATTAAGAGATAAACTCACTACTGAGTGCTCTAGTGACCCCATCACTGTACAAGCATGCAGAAAATGAAGTTTATTATCATCATGCACCAGAAAAATAAAATTTGAGAACAAATGCAGGTATCCCAAACAAACATTGGGGTTCTTTTTCTTTTCTTGAGGAAAGAGGTTCCACACCATAATCTATACGGCCGTTACTCAACCTACTGAACCCCAACCAACCCATGAAGAGCAGAATTAGTAGAAAAGTACAATATACACTTTGATTCCATTCAAGTCAGATTATAATTATTTATTAGTGGAGAGTTCTAACATTTTCACCACAAATAGATACAAATTACGAAGACAGTCCAACTAAAGCTCCTCATCAGTGTCCATTAGTGCTGCTAACCATTTTATTTAAGCACAAAATTTGAAGTAGATTATCTGCGAACTACCTAGAATCTCAACATGTCTCTAGAAGATAAAGAGATGGTCAGATCAAGCCTATAATAGAACAGGAACGCCATCTTGGAGGATAATTATGCTTACTATACAGCATAATCTGTAAATAACGAGACTTAACAATATGCAAGCATATGAAAATGCAAAGAAAAATTGTCACTGATGTCACAGATTGGAATTTCATTTCAAGTAAATATAACATTAAAATATAAATAACAAATTGCCAGAATTGCAATCTTACCTATAATCCCACCACCTGCTGTTTCACCAGCAAGACTACCATTTCCACTACCACTGCCAAGTTCACAAGGTAGATCAGGATCCCCGTATGCAACACCACCATCAATAAAAGTACCATTGTAATATCCATCCCCCCCTCTTCCACCATGTCCACCGCCTGCACCAAGACCATTTGAAAAAAATCTACCTCTACCCACTCCACCAGTGCAACCTGCACATAACCAAGTATAAAATAGGGTGAAAGACCAAAAATACATGCGATAGTAGAAAATTTTCTTTATCTATCACAAGTGTAACATGTTCAACCTCCAGTTGAGATGAAGCTGCAGGTATATAACAATTTTTCATAAATACTACTTGAACCCGCGTGGCAAGAACAGAATAATTTGAAGGCAAATGCATACCAAGACCAGAAGCACTGATTGCACCAGATTGGAAAACAAATATATCTCTGACCCAGTGAAAATGAATAACAGATCCAGTTATAGTGCCTTCAACTGTTAGATCTTCAACTCGACAAATCTGCAGAAATGAGTCAAGCTAACCAATATCAGATTAGACAAAGAAAAGTTTATTCGGTATAATGAACTATTTACTAATCTGACCAGGAAAATCTCAAAAATAATATTCTCCCACACAAGATAACTACTTAGCGGTCAATCTGGCTAATGGAACACCTGAAGAGTGAATGGCAATGTAGAGTTCACATTACAATCTTCAGGGGGATGTAGTAGTTCAACTGGGCAATCAGAAAGTTCACAGTAGAGCTCTGGTCTCCTGCAATTTATAGAAAAAATTAGGGAAAGAAAAATGAAATTACTGATCATTTTCATACATTAGAAAACTTACGTATTATTGGCACTTGAATCATCCAAAGGTCCTCGAAGAAATGACTTGGGCCCAACCTTAAAATTATTGAAGTAGGCATTCAACACATAGTTCAAACAAACAACAAATAAAAGGTCATGATTCTGACGTTTATGGTTTAAGTGAATCTAAACATAAAGGAAAATTAACCATAATTCAGCTCACATTGATACTGAAAAACAATGATAGTATCAAACGTTGTGCTTCAATAAGATTCCCTGGTCCAGAAAGATTCAAGTATCCTTGTCCATGAACGCCTAAATTTGCATTTGAATGTATAGAAGACGACTCCTACAAAGACAGGATAAAAGGGCATGATTCACTGCATGTGTTTTAGTCAATTAAGGAGTTTGCGAAGGATGAAATACCTTGAGAACCAACAAATTACTGGCTTCAAGCAGAGACGTAGCTACAATTTCACTGTCTCCACCGTTAATTAGCATCTTGGAATCCCACATTAAATGCATTTTCACAAACATGCGAAGGGCCCCAAATATCTGCATATCAGCAGGAACAATAATATGAATGACAAACATAACCCGGACTCCAGTATATGGAGAAAATGTGAAACTGTCAACCTATTTAAAATAGTAACGGGCAGAGGAAAAACATTTAAAACATTGAAATGTCTCAAATAAGAAGTAACTTTTATTTTAAAAAATTCTAAAAAAAACTTGTCTACGATCAGCCTTAAAAATAAAAAGAACTAAACATGGTCCAAGATAGAAAGTTTTTAGGATTACAATTACTCAAAAAGAATGTATGTAAATTCATAGTCACCAATTGCTTGTAAACCATAGTGATCGCTGATCAACAACAAAACATATGTTACAGATTCCCCACCCCGCCCCTCACCCAATAGGAGGATAACTGCCACAGATTTTAGAACTGGAAAATAGACATAGAATAGTTTGATTCTTGTCAAGGGTCCAAGATGGAGCGTCATGGCTACCCATACCACCACAAGTTAAAGGGGAAATAGAACTTCCTGAATCAGTATCAGTCCACTGTTAAAAATGTTAATTAAATATGGAAAGAACCATTGAGAAAGCCCAAGCAATGATAAAAGAAAAAATGGCTCAAATAGTAAAGTTTGACAGTAGGGAAACAAAATGCTCAGCTACTTGCCTTAACAACAGAATTACTCATAAGAAGCTCTTCTGCAATTAACTCAAACTCTGATGAAGCATAATGAGCAAGCCCAAAGGAAAGGACTGCACCAACTGATAAATGAATTTGTCCTTGAACCTACGAGAAGAGTCAGAAGCATTTCATTATACAAGTACATAATAGAAAGAAATGTTTTACAATCACAGCAGAGTAGAAAGGGATGTTTGATGAACTTGTCCTTGAATCAGGAGAGTAGGGATTTGGAGTTTAAGTCTGACAAGTATCTTATTAAATTTTATTGATATTGTACTTAAAAAAGTTTTCCTTAAGCACACCTAAGCTTACTTGCGTAGAATAAGAAATAACCATTGGTTGCATGGTAATATTTGCAAGCCTGTCTTAAAATAGCAAGATAGAAGAATTCTGCGGGAGAGGGAATTACATATCATCAAATATCCCTTTCCAGCCACAAAATATATCACAATTGGATTCTCTAACAAGGGCAAATATTGTCAATTAAACAACCACTAAATATAGAAGCTTAGCTGATAGGTTAGGGTACATTTGATGAGTTCATTTTTTACCTTGGTGATAAAGAAACAAAATGTCTAATTATTTGAATATGATTGTTCGTTAATCTTCCATTCTAGCAAGCATTTACCCTTCGCTTGGAAATTTGGCTTTCTAAAAAATGATAGGGTCTTCGACGATAAACCACACTCTTTTGATAGTTTTTTTGATAGAGTTTTACTATTAGCTCTTGGTTGGTGTAAATGCTTCTACTCTCCCTTTAACAACTACTCTCTTCACGATCTTATAACAAGTTGAAAGGTTTTCTTGTAATTGCCCTTGCGGCCATTTGTATATTTCATACCATCAATAAAATATTTGTTTCATATAAAAATTAAAAAAAAAAAAAAACATTTGGCAAAAGTAAAATTATACCCTGGTGGACACTTGAGTTCTTTTTCGTTATAAAATTTCTCCTTCTTGTTACCAAAAACTTTAAAATCAATAAGTGCAGGACAAGAAATAGCCTAGCAAGCGCAACCCATATGAGAACATAATTTAGAAAAGTAATACTACAAATAATCGTTCAAGGAAATACTGAAATTTGTAACCTGTACACGGCTCCAAAACAAAGGAACCAACGCCTTAGCATGGTTTTGAATATACACATTTGTCCAAAGTGGCTGCTTTGGAAATGTTAAAAGAAGTGTGTCCGTTTGAGTAGATAGGTTGCCATTGCTGACAATAAGGCTTCGTGGCACGGCATCATAATATGTTCCTGCAGCACCCGCATTTTCAGGACAGCCATAACTCCTCCCTCCTAAAAACAACACATAAAGCTCACAATATTAGATAAGATGCTTTCACATTCTTTTCCTTCCCTGAATTATGAAGATATCAGAGCAAGAACACAGTGACATTGGCAACACTCCGTAATGGGGAAGGAACAGTCGCTGAGGAATAAATCTAATAAAATTTTCAATTAACATGGCATAACCTCACCGTGAGCAAAGAATTCTGTATTGTCATGCCGGCTAAAAACATTGATGGAAATTCTTCCACCTCCACCTCCAGCAAATCCATTACCACCAATTGTACTTAACCTGCCACTTCCAGTCCTGCTCTTCACAGAGGAACTGTATTACCTGTGTGCTCCTAGATCACTTACAAATAATGATTTAGAACTAAGTGAAGTGCTCGAACCTATCTAATAAAGTGTCCGAAGAAACACATGAGAAAGCTTCTTGAGTTCAAACTATCAAGAAAATTGAAGTCCTTAAAATACAAGCCCAACCTACTACTACTCCCCAATCTTACAACTTTAAATATAAACACTATCCTAATATTTATTTCACAGTTCCGAGTCCTCATACCATAAAAATCATTCAAATGAGGCCCTCTCCTGTAAATAATGACATTTAAAAACCACTGATATTTATGTTTCATATCAAGTGGGCTTATTCTTCTGCAGAAACCATTTACAACCATTCGCCCAAGTATTTGCAATTCAGAAACTAGTGTTCTTTTCATTAGACATCCATGGAAAACCATGTTAATTCTAAACGACCCAAGCCACCCCGATGTCAAAATTAACAAAAAAACTCAGCATTACGTACTATATCTCCAATAATCAAAAGGAAATGCCCATAATATATATCACAAGCATTATATTCTCACTGTTCCCTTTTCCATCAAAAAACCATATCGGCATATTTTTACTTCTTACACGCCATTCCTACTCGAAGTAAAGAAGATTCTATCTCGATTGATAACATGGAGCAAAAGAGTGAAACAGAACCAGATGAAACTGAAGCTGCAAAAATATGTATATAGTGAAGGAAAAATATTAAGGGGCAAGTAAGAACCGAGAAACGAGAGAGGAGAGAGTTACATTCTGCGGGCATTGATGTAAATGCTGCCACCAGAACCGCCGCCGCCCTTCATACCGCCATCACCTCCATCCGCATAAAGCCCACCACTAACTTCAATTGGACCTTTAATTTCAAGCCAAATCCTCCCACCCCCTTCCCCCCCATAACTTTCTTCTTTAATAGTCGTTCCCCCTTTACTACCAAAACTCCATGGTTCATCCAACGAAGACCACGAGTACGTGTCCCCACCCCAAACATCATCTGGCAGTTTCGTATTATCCGACACACAGCTCGCTCCTCTGCCGCCGTGGCCGCCACCAGCCCCCTGAAAACCCGACGGAGTCCCACTGGTCTGCGTTGGAGGTTTTCCGGCCAACGCCGTCACATTAATCACAGAGCCATCAAACAAGCTAACGTTTCGAGCATCAACCCTTAAAGTTCCCGCAACTATCAGCGAGTTACGACCTAGAGTAAATTCCCGGCTCATATTTATCTGTATCGTGCAGCCCAGTACTGAACAACTTAAACTCACACCGGGGAGAATGTACAAACTCCCGCTTCCTTCAATATACACATCATCAGTGAAACTCAAGCTGGAATTGAGCTCGCATATGGTGTTGAGCGACCCGGTTCCCTTGAGATCATCCTCGCACGAAAGTGATGGAGGATGAGGGAACGGGGCCGGCGGAGGAGGCGAAGGAGGCGAATAATCTCCATTAAAGAGATCGCCATCATAACTGACGATCGAAAAATCAGTATCGGCATTAACTTCCACACAAATGCTAAGAGTGATGACGGTAATCAAGCTGATAAAGATAGCTTGGGAAGAACACAAAACGCTTTCAGCCATTTCTGAGACGAATTACTAGCTGCTAAAGTCGTGAAATCTAAATGGGGTTTTGTAAATTTACAAAACCCAGATTCCAAAAGAGAGAAAAGAAGCTCAACAGGCTGAATTTAGGAAAATTTACGTTGAAACGCTTTGATTAGAGAGAGTTCAGTGAAAATGAGACTATAGGAGTGGGATTTGAGTGGGAAGTTGAAAGTATAAAGGGGTGCGAATTGAAATTCGAGGAAGTTGAAGGAGTCTTGTGATGAATTTCGAAGTGAAATGAGAGGGGATGGAACAATGGCTGAGAAAGTGGAGAGCACAGAGGAAAAAGCAGACCCGATGCTCCGGTAGGAAGAGGAGGGAGACGACATGGCGCGTGCATCGCACGTGTGCAGATGTATTTTCCTGGCCGCTAATGTGTTGCTTTTGGGCTTTAATACTAAAGGGCCCGTAAAATAATTGCCTGATGGGCCTCTGCCCAGCCTGGAAAAGCCCATGAAAAATAAATATTGCAAAAAAAAAATCGTGAAAATAATAAACAAAATCTAAACTTTTAGCTACAAAAATGCACATTTAATTATAAATTTTCAAATTATTTGTTTTCAGAGCCATCTTCCCATCCTAATTTTTTTTCCTAGGGTTAGCAAAGATGCTTAGTTTCACTTTATTAGAGTGGTTGGTTGGTCTAATTTTATTATGTACTGGATGTTTATTATACTTTAATAAATAAATGGATGTTTATTATACTTTAATAAATAAATGTTGCGTTCATGCTCAAACACCAATAAAAAAATATATTAGCTTTCTCCATTGAATTCAACTTTCCTTCTCTAACAATTTATTATATTATATTATCTTTATTTTCTAAGGTGAGTGTTTATGTTGCTAACTAGAATATATATTGAGATGATTTTTAACATAATTTATTTAATTAGATATCCAATACTCATCATAGTGTTATATGTGTCAAACTCTCAACATATAAATGTTTAAATATTGTCCAACAAAGCAAAGATCAACATAACTCCAAAATAATGACCAAAGCTAACGAAAATATAACTTTACATTTGAAGAATAAAATACGATTGAAAGTCTTCAAACACATTTGTCCATAAAATACTAATAAATTATGAATAGAATTAGAAACAAGAGGAAAGAAGAATCCTATGAAACATTAAAGAGATATGATAACATAATTGGAGATGAGATGATAATATAGTTAATTAATTAAGATAGGTATTGCCTATTGGCATTAAATATATAATATACACGTTGCCTGTCAATTTTCCACCTTGCATTAAAATAATAATGCCTCTCTCTCTCTCTCTCTCTCTCTCTCTCTCTCTCTCTCTCTCTCTCTCTCTCTCTCTCTCTCTCTCTCTCTCTCTCTCTCTCTAGCTTATAGAAAAAGACAAATATCCCACTCTATCACACTGATAAATTTGAAAACTAAAATCATTACGAAAACGAGATGCAAGATTTAACTTGATTGGCTTAAATAAAAATTGCGTACATGAACCGAAGATGTGAACTTGGAAAATATAAAATGCATACGTTCGATCAATTTACAAACTAAAATTTGGCAATTATTATTATTTTGTACATATAATATCTTTTTTTAATATATATGAACCCACCCAATCAAGTCAATCACCATCCTCATATTCGTCGATGCTCACCAAAACTTTCTAATTGATCGATGATCACCATCTAAGCTTTGCGGGAAAATACTGTAAAAAAGTACATATCCAGTCATCACTGTCGGAAAAACCCGACTCTATACACCAAATTTATGATTAAAGCCCCGTTTGATAACTATGTCGTTTATCGTTTTCTACCTTCTTAAAAATTAAGTCGAGAAACATTATTTGAATTTATTGTGTTACTTTTTTTATATACATAATTTTCAAAATCATTTAAAAAAAGTAGTTTTAAAAAATTTGATTTGTTTTGTTTTCGAAATTTAGTTTCAAATCAAATTTAACCAATAAGAATAATTTTTAGGAACATGATACTAAAAACCAAATAGTAATAAAAAAATGATACTTCTGTGAGGAATAACCATTTTTCTCGTTTTCTATAGTAAATTATAGGATATCTATCCGTACTCTCTTCCTCACTAGTAAATTTGAAAATTTGTCCAACAAGTGAAAATCAAAATTATATAGAGAAAAAATGACAATACAGTTTGAACACTTGGACCTTCTTCTCTAATATTATTTTAAACGCACCAATTAACTCAAAAACTCGTTTTAAACTTGATATATCACCAAAATGAACCAAAACGCTTAAACCGATAAATTTGGGTCAATTTAGTCATTTATGGGAATCAAATGCTAATCTTAATTCTTAACCAGTAAAATGTCTGTCTTGTAAGATGTCCATGGACTTCCGATTCAATGTGTCTAAATAAAAGAGTAATAAAATTGAATAAGATCAAAGTTAAATATGCGTGTCGAGTTCTTACCTTTTCAATAAGAGATTGATAGTAAGGCTTCACTTTTTCAACGTCGACTAGAACTTTGCTCTTGCTATAGAGGTCGTATTTGCTGAACATGATCATTCCAAAAGAAATATTAACATCACTTAATAATTTTTCATTGAAACGATTAAAAAAATTAAAAAAAAAAACCCAATTGAAGAAATGGGATTGATTAAATTACTTGAAAATCTTGAGCCACTTCAAATTCTCAACATCCTCTTCGTTCATCAAGTGTTCATATGCTCCTCCTCTGTGTAATGCTACAATAAAATAAAATTATCAATAATCATATTATTTATTTTACCTCACATATTATACCAAGAAATGGAAACTTACGATAAAATGAATGATATCTAATGATAAACAATCCAGCAGGAGGTAGGGTAGTTCCATTCTCTTTAGCCACCTACAGATTATTTTGAATGCAAATTCATATAGTAACAGAAATTGAATTGATATATCTTAAGATCATAAGAAAAAAAAACAATATACTAAAAAAGGTTGATTTTAATACCAAGTACATATAATCGTCATGCCCCCAAGAAATCATTACGTTGTCTAGGCCACACCCTTGAGAATAGATTCCATATTTGGTGTTATAAGATGGATTATCATAGTCCACATTCTCCTTGAAGTACTGCAAAATATAAGGAAAAAAACCATCAGAAATCTCTTTCCATAAACTACTTGATAACAATTTTATTTTAAAATTTTGGTTCTTAGATTATTGATGATTTAGGGGCTCTTTATTTTGTTTTAGTTTTCTGCTTTTAAAAATTATGCTTTTTTTCCCACAATTTATTTAGAATTTTTTCACATTTCTTTTCTAATTACACGTTTAACTTTTAGCTAAATTGTAAAAATAAAAATAAGTTTTTGAAAACGTCTTAAAAAGTTGGTAACTAGAATACATAAAACGGACTTAATTTCATTGGTTTAGTTTTTCAATTCATAGAAATACTTTGGGTTGTATTTATATTGAAGGGCAGAGCAGCAGGAGAAAAAAAAAAAGCAAATTGTTCGTTCGAAATTAGCTCTATAAAACACTGAAGATTTTGTTTCTCCCCAAATTTTTAGAAATGAAAAATCATAAACATAAAACATTACGATGCAATGAAAAAATCATGGTTCTGTAAAAATTAAAGAAAAGAAGTAAGAACGAAAGTTAAATTTTGAGGTTAACGTTTTTACTACCTTGTGATGAACAATAGATTCATCAAAAGCACAGCCAAGAGGGTGTGTATCACCTACAAAATATTTACATGAAGATTAAAAAAAAAACAAACCCTTGTATAAAGAGAGAAAAAAGGTTCAAAAAATTATACAAACAGTAGGGCCAAAAAGAATAATATACCAACAACAGCCCATTGAGGAAGCCCTCCAAAGCTAGGAAGAAGAAGAACCTTTCCAAGGTCTAAAAGAACCCCACCAAAACACACAGTCAAATATTGTAAAATAAATAATAACATATATATATATATATGTAGTACATGTCATAAATTTTAAACTTTATAAAAAAATTAAAAGTTAAATAACTATTTGTGTGCATGTAATCTTAAAATGTACATTTTGATCCGGTACTTTCAATTTTGGTTCATTTTAACTTTTTTTACTTTTAAAATTTTGTTTTTATCCCTATATTTTTTAAAAATGATCATTCTCGTCCCTTAATTTTATTTTTAATCTCATTTTTCCTATTACAATTTCAACACAACACTACAATACTCAATATATTTCTTAAAATGTAACCATAACTTTATATTAAAGAGTTTTTGTGATGGGTAGAAGTCGTGTTAGAATTTTGAAACTATGAACCAAAATAGTCACTTTTAAGAATAGAGAGACCATGAAAGTACAAGTATTTAAATGAATCAAAACATTATGAAATCAGAGGGACTAGAATGACCAAATATTAAGACAAAAATATAACAAAAATAAAAATAATTAATGAAAATTGTACCATGGATGAGAGCAGTCAAGTGGAGCCAATCTTGATTGGGATAGTCTTTTCTAATGGCTTCAGCAGACTGAAGCAAGTGCTGAATCTGAGGCTCATCCAAATCTGGATCACTGTCATCTACTACTTCGTTCAGCAGCTCACAGCATTCCCATATGCTCATTTCTACCTTCTCCAACTTCCCATATTCTTCTCTCATTCTCTTCACCTGTTTTCCAATAGTCCCACAAAAAAAATTATCTTACTTAAAATTAGTTTTGTTATCAACTAATCGAACTTACAAAATCATAGGTTTGGTTGATGTGGTTCAAGCGGTACAATTCTTCTACGGTTTTTTGCCTTTCACTTTCTGCATCATAATCCCTACAAAAATATTTACACAATCAATAAATTTCAGCCGAAAATTAAGAAAACAAATAAATTAAAAAAAAAATGGGGGGGAGGATCGCGGATAATGAATTAATTTGTTACTTCTTGATTTTCCATTTTAAATTCCTAGCAGCATAGTGTCTAAAATTTTAACTAAAGTTAAATAATAATTAAAAATTACGTCAAGATAATTTAATGGTCTTCTTATTAAAAAAATAGACGAAGATTAAAGAAAACAAATAATAAACAAAATGAAAATCGTATCAAATGAGATTATAATTCATAAGGTAACCTGAATGAATGGCCAAAAGAGTTAATTTCGGGGGCGACAAATGCGGCGTCGTTTGGTGCAGGTTTTGAATTTACAGACCCACCGTCCAATACCAACTTATCACTTTCTAAATTACACAGCTTCTGCTCCTCAACCTCTGATCCTGTAAATTTAATTCATAATATTTAATCTCATTAATCAGTAATTTTCTTAAAGTCCAAGTCTAATCAAATTATAGAAACTAAACAAAATGTTGCCATTAAAAAAAACAAACAAATGTAGTTCTCAAACGTCAAACCCATACTTTATTGTCAATCTTCGACTGAGATTTCGAAAAAAATTAGTAAACAAAGCTTATTTTTTAAATTATATATATATATATATATTTTCTTTTCTTTTTCTTAATTGAAAAGTTGCATGTTAAATTTATCTCAACGAGTGATTAAATTTTCATCAACAAGTATAAAAAAATATCAAGATATGACATTAATATTAATAAATTTTAATTTATTTAAAAATGTTATAAAAAAATTATTTATATAATTTTATCCCTGAAATATTTTCAAAAAGTTTAGGCATCAACGTTTCAAAATATTTCAATAGCTTACCGATCCCATCGTTTTTTTTCTAATTTTATTAAGAAATCTAATTATTTGACAGTTATCGATGTTTATGGTTCTCATTTTCATGAATTTATTTAATCATTTTTGAATAAGCGTTGGGTTCAAGCAAGGAGAACTTCTATCCCGACATACTCTTTTGCAGTTTCTGTTTTAAAATTTTATGCTGATTTACTAAAATTATTTTATTGTTTTCTATCTACTCTCAAAATTGTTTTCATAAATCTATCTTTTGTATTTAAAAATGGGCAAAATTTTCGGAAATATTGTTAAGAATCTGGAAGTTAAAGAGAAAACAGAGACATTGTGGAATTAGACTAACAACCAGTTTCGAAAAGTAATTTTAGGGATTAAAAAATTCGACTAGAATTCCAACAGTATTTCTGCAACTAGCTAGGGTAAAAAATCGAGAAAAATGCTGCTCAAAATAACAAAAACACCAAAAGATTAATCGCAAAGCTATTATCATCAATCAGGACGTTGATCAAATAGAGCGAAATTGTGTACAGAGAACTCAGAAACGATGTTGCGAAGAAGAACACATTCAATTCAATGGAAAATTGAAATAGAGAGATTGAAATCATACCGATTTTCGGCTGCTCGATGAGGATCGTCATTCTGAAAATGGAAGGAATGCCGAGAAAGTGAGAGAAAACGGAAAAGAAAACGAATCGATGAATTAAATCTCTGAGGTTTTGCTGCGGCGAGTTCGGGAAGGAGAAATCGCGCGTTTATATAGTGGCAGAGAGAAGTCCTTGCCGGAAAATTGGAAACCCGCGGAGTCCTGAACTGAAAATACGCAAACCAAAAAAGTTAAAATATATCTTAATTTATAGATTTCCGATAATCTCCCTGTCTTATCTCTTTAACTGAACTAAACTAATCCAAAAGAAACGTTCAAAAAGCATCGTGGTGGCGGGAGATGAATTTTACTGGCCTTCATGCATGTGTTGCCTCACCAGTCACTTACCAATCAAATTCTGCCACGTGGACTCCTAACTCCACCTTTCTTTTCTTTTTCTTTTAACTGAGTTTGTGGATAAATAGTCTCGTTTGTGATATAATTTTAAAATATTTTAAGAATCAAACTCAAATTTGAAATGGATGTAGTTTCCTGTTTTGTAAAAATTATGTTTATTATTTTTTCTAAATTTCTTTATTATGTTTTTCAAAATTATTAGCTAAATTTTAAAATAACAACTTTTTGAAAACTACTTTTTAACACGTTTGGATTATTTAGCTACTATTGGGTTTCAAAATTTGACAGCTTAATTTTTACAAGTTAAAAAAAACTAAAAATAAAATAGTTATGAAATCACGAGTTTAACTAATCAAATTAAAAAGATAATAAAACAAAAACAAGATAATCTATAAAATATTTCTCAACTAAAATTTGAAATATTAGATTCTTTTGAGAGGGTTGAACTTAGTAGAAAATATTGAAACCTTGAAATTTTATTCTTTAGTTTAACTTTGAATTTTTCTATCTCGTACAATTATTTATTACAATAAAACATGTCGATGAATCTTTCAACTTTTCAAAGTTGAAAAAAAAATATTTTTTGTTTGTTTGTAAATTTGGCTGATAATTAAAAGGGGAAAAAATGATATTGATTAATTAAAAAGGAAGGTAAAGTACTTAAATGCAAATTTGGGAAAATTAAATAAATAAATACAGAAGAGGAAAATGAGTCAGCTAAAAGAAGAAGATAAATATTATCTTAATGAACGTTTGACAGCTAATTAATAAAATTGACCCGTTGCCACGACATCTACTCATCGTTTGTTTTTGTTTTTGTTTTTCTTTTTTATTTTGTTCTTAATTTAGAAATCCTTCTCTCGGTTGCCAAATATAATCCCAAAATAACTAACGCTCCATATTAGGATTGATGCACATCTACAGTGATTAATAAGAATGCAAGGTGTCAAAGCGAGGGTTATTTGACCTATATCTCGAACAAGAAATTGCGAGTTCGATCCCTATTGAAGTATACTCGCTTTGACATTTTGTTGATAATTGAAAAATATAAAAATAAGGAATTTAATAAAATAGCTCCCCTTTGCACGCGTTCACGATCACCAGTCTCAATTTAAATAGTTCGATATGTGTTTAGTAATATATTTATAAATTAGTAAGAGTTTCTAGCTAAATGATAATGAGTTAATATAACATTTTATCAATTAATTTATGAATATGTATGAAACAAAGCAACATCAGCCAAACAAATTTGTAAACAAGAAATATAATACAAATTGCTTGTAAAGTAGGTATAATTTATACTGCTCGATGACTATTTCGTTTGTTATTTTATATTATTTGAGAATAAAATTTAAAATCTAGTTTGCCCCATGAGCTTATTTGTTTGGTTATCACTTTTTAAAATACATTCTTCAAAATCTAGACTAATTTTTCAAAACTTAAAAAATGTGTTATCAAATACGGGTAAAACATGTCAAAGAAATTAAGAGAAATCAAATATAATTTATAGAAAAACAAAAAACAAAAAACGACAACTTTCTCTAAAAAGTTGTAGGTTCAAATTTTCTCTCATATTTATGATATTATGGTATTAAAAAAAATAAGAGATATCAACTTTTAATTGTAAACTTGGTAAATTGTATCAATTTTTACCTCCAACTTTCAATTTCATCAACCAAATTTAGAAGTAAGACATTTTTTACCCAAAAAAAAAAATTGAATCTCTATTTCTCGCATATTTATGTTATATTTTGGGCTAAGTTACTATAGTGCCAATATAACTCTTATTCTCAATGTATAGTTCAAGGATCCCTTATATGGGCTTGAGCTTGGAAAATCCCCACCGGTTCACTACTCCGGCCCACATGTTTCGGCCCAACATTTCTACGAGCTAAACCGATGAAAGCTATTTTGTCCTGAAAATAAATGGCATTTGAACAATTTCAGCACGATTTTAAAAATAAATTAAAAATCAACATACTTACATTTTTTGTTATATCTGACAGTAAAACACGAAAGATATTAAGGGAAAAAATCCATTAGATACAGTGTAAAAAATATATAAAAGACATATTTTTAATGAAAAGAAGTGTGAGATAAATTTAGTTCCATGACATAAATTTAATATATATATTTTTAAAAATAGGGCAACATTTTACTTTCTATCGACTTTTCTTTTTTATATTTATCTTACATGTGGATTTTAATTATGTTATTTTTATAAAATTTTAATTTTTTATTATATTTAAAAATATTTATTTATTTTATTATATTTATATAAATGTTTCTATATTTTTCATTTCCGTCCCCTCCGTTATTACAGCTTTTTCCCCAACTTTTTTTTGGCGAAAAAGGCAAATTTTTTAACGGGACGGTGACATTTAGCGGCACCTAAATTCTCACGAACGTACTCCCCGAGAAGAAAAGAAGGAAAAAAACAAAAGATTAGTTTGACTTTCCATGCTTAAATTCCAAAAATTAAGTTTTAATTCGAGTTAATCGACATATATCTCTAACTAATAGAGTGTGACTTCGATCCTCCACTTTTCCTCAAAAAAAAAATATATGATTTCACTTTTAGTCCTGGTTACTAAAATTATTTTTCTTTAATTTAATATTTTAAAATTGATATAGCTAAATTAAAAATAACACCTGGTCTAATAGACCCTTTTATTTTTTAAAGCTAATTGTATGTCAAATTCCCCACCTTACTTTCCAACTTTATTTGGACCTCTTGTTTATCTTTTTGACCTTAAATTGGGGTATGTCATGTTTTTCACTTTGGCTTCTAAAGTTTTTGGTAGATCTTCAAAATCTCAATGATGTTGACTTGTAATGTTACTATCATAGTAGGGATCAATGAGGATTGACTCTTTACCCTTAAGTTTTTCAATAATTAAATCTACCATCAAGAATAAATTTCATCCCGATTTAAAAAAATCTACTAAATTAATGATACTATTTTCTAATTTTATTTCATAAATTAGTGAGCATGTGCGTATGTGATTTAATCAACATAACTTTGGAATTGTCAAAAAGAAAAAAATCAACATAATTTTGGAAGTTAAAAAAAAATCCTTAAATGTCATCACATCATATAAAACCTAGGATACAGGCTAAGGTAATTATATTTCCTAAAAAAAAAAAGGGTAATTATAATACTAATGTTTCTCATTGAAAACAAAAATAGTTAAGTAATTGAAAAACTGATGAATTTTCAAATTTAAAAAACAAATAAATAATGGAGTTGTGGATGATTAGTCCTATCATTGATTACCACACAAATTTTCCTTTGGACCTTATCAATTTAATAAAATTCCCACGTTATATTACCCCTTCCTTTCTTACTTTCATAATCACAATTAGTTTTCACTTCTTAATTTCCTTAAATTATGCAAGATTATAAGTTAATTACTACTCAACCAACAAAATTAATTTAATATTAAACTTTTCATTGTTTTCCCTTTTTCTCTTTTAACATTATTTATGTGTTGGTTCCTTTACGCCAACCCTTTTTAAATGACTTATACTATTAAAAAGTATATATTATAAAAAAATACACTTTTATTATAATGCTAGATATTTTTTTTAGTTCGGCCCACCATCACATTATAATATAAAGATTTAAGTAAAGAACTACCACTATTAAAGAGATCATGTATTCTGTATTCTGCCATGTACATATAAAATATATTGTGAAGATACGTCTGACAATTTCTTGAACAATGGTTTTGTTTTCTTTATAATTTAGAAGCATCAATAAATACGTTTAAAATATCAACCAACCACATTTTCAATGGATACTTTCAAGAATCAAAATGTTTAAATTAATAAAAGTGATGATAATCTCTTACTATTTCGGAATATTGTGAAAATATTCACGAGTTGTCGATAAATATTGCAAATAAGAAAAATATAAATGTAAATTCTAATAATGATATTTCGTTATGTACTTTTTTCGAACTTATAATTCAGTCTATAAATTTTAGTGTGTAACAATTTATCCATCAATTTTCAAATTAGTAACAAATTAATAAATTTATAGTATGTAACAATTTATTCCATCTAATTTGAAGATTGTAATGATTTAGTCTTTATTGTAAATTAAAAAAAAAATTATCAGTATTCTAAATCATTTTAGGATAAAAATCAACATTTAGTTTGATATTGTCTTTTACGATAGAGGCTGGATTGTTACCAATTCTAAAATATATGAACTACATTGTTATATGCTAAAATTTAGATATTAAATTATTATCGATGTGAAACTACTAATATTAAATCATTAATTCAATAATATAGGGAGGGAGTAAATGTATTTTTTAACACAAAAAAAACTATCATGTTTTGTAAGTTAGATTTTGTTTTCTTATTATTATTATTTTTTTTCAAAAGGCCATCAACAGTTGCGAAATATGGAATGGACCAATACCCGTAAAAGACTCCTCCATCCATATTCGGAGAGGACAAACCCAACAAATTGGGACCATTTATCAAACGTCCAATCTAATCATAAAACAAAAAATTGAATTAAAATACGTACCTAAAAAAAAAGTTTGTAAAGAGTGATGGATATTTTTGAAAAATGGTACGAGTTTCATAAAGTACCTCCTTTTTTTTTCCATAGCAGCTAATCGACGATGCATGGTAAAATATCTAATAAATTTGTTACGGATATAATTAGAACATGTCATTTGGTCATTCACTTACAAGCTCGTTCAGAACTGCCTCAATTCAGACAGGCTAATTAAGAAATATAATTATCTATATGATTAATCTCGTGCAAGTTTAAGTTACACCAATCTGAGAGGAATAATGTAGATGCCACAAAATGACAATAAATAAGGAGCATAAAAAATAACATGATCGTACTTTTCAGTACTGTACTATGGAAAGTGGAGTTATTCCTCTTAAATGATGTAATTTTTGGACAACTTAATTAAGTTCGATTTGATACCAGTTTGATGTCTAAGATTATATCCACAAGATGTTCAATTTGAATTTAGAGCGACCCATCCCTATCTCTAAAATCATAGAATAAAACTGAATTTTTATATGTTTGAAAACGGTTAAGAGTATGACAAAAATAATGATGTAACAATTAAATCCCAAGCATGCATTAAAAGTAAAATTTGAGCTACAAACCAAAAAAGAAAAAGAATGTCAAGTTGGCTTGGAACTTGGGACAGGACTCTTCTTATACTCTACGACATGTCGGCCTTCACAGGTTCGGAAGCCAACACGATAAGTTACGACCTCCACGTTCCACTTCCACTTCCTGCCATATCAAAATCTCGAATTTTTGTTTTTTTTTTTAATAATAATAATAAAATAATATATAATAGTTATATATATATATTGAAACATTTAATATTGAATAATATTGATAGATATTAACTTTTTTTATATAAATACTAATATTTAAATGGTCGATACTTTTAGTATTTTTTGGTAATTTCATACCCCTGTTGGTGTTTTTTTCATATTTGATTAATTGGGTTAATAGTTTTGTCCCATTTTTTATTTTTATTTCAAAGTCTTATATATTTTAGAAATTTACTATCATACGTATTTTCGAATTAATTTTTTCAATATCATTTCACTAGCTCTATTCAACTCCTAACTCTGCAATATTTTAAATATATTATTGAACATTAAATTTTAATTATAAAAATTTTATGTTGCTAACTTTATTACTTAATATTAATGTGCTATATTGATAAAATTAATTAACGAATTAACAAAATAAATAAATTAAATAATCAAAGAAAATAGGTTAGTTAAACAAAATAAGTAATGTGCATAGAAAATCAAATTAAAAATTAAGACTATCCATCCCTTCAAAGTCATTTTTTTTTCTTTTTTTTTTCCGGTTGCACGCTTATTTTATTTATTTTTTATTTTTTAGTATAACATGTGAAGGTGGGGATTGAACTCACAACCTTTTAGTTGAAGATATATGTCAATTATCATTGAGCTATGCTGGTTTTATTAGGTGGTACACCTATTTATGTGTTATTTTTGTCTCATATCAAATTATTAACAATATACAAACTTATTTGAATATATTTCTCAAAAAAAAAAAGAATAAAAAAATTATTTGAATACAGAATTATAAGTTTATGCCAAAATCTAGTCTACTTACGAGTGCAGCAAAAAGAGTGACGTGTGAAAGGTCTTCGATCGTACATAACCTATAAGATTAAACTCAACACGGTTGTGGTACTCTACTTAATGCACTCTAAAGTTTAAGTCAATATTAGTTCGGAGTAGATAGAACGAGAGCTTAAAGATTGATGCAAGAAATTGTGTACCTTGAAAAAGGTACGCTCCTCTATTTATTGAGGAGTAATCTGGGGGACTATGTCCTGAGGGATCAAGACTGTACTGCTGGAGGCACGATTCTGTACTATCTTTTCAAAATCACTGATATTACGGATGAGACGTATGCCAAACGTTACCAACTTTCTTATCAAGTGCATTATGTCTCAAGCATGAAAGGACGATCCGCCAAATTACACAAAACATGTATTTACATAACAAAAATCCGGAAACTTTTGTAAACTTCTAACAAAATTGTACTGATAAAATTGAAAATGAGCCTAAAACATAAAAGATTAAATTTACAATTTAATGGTAAAATTACAAGTTTAAAGTTTAGTCTTAAAACTTTCATATTTATGTCTAACATATGTTTAAATTTTAAAATGTGTCAAATAAGTTATTGAATCGTATAAATATCTAATTAATTTTCAAATTTTATTTTTTGTCTAATAGATACCCGACAGTATTAAACATTTCAGAATTAATAGATACATCAAACATAAAATTTTGTATAATATAAGACTCTGAAATTTAAATTTTAGATTTAATGAGTTACTTGACTTTTAAAAATGTCAATTAATTCAATAATCTATTAAATACAAAATGAAAAATTTAAGATCTAATAAATAAATAATTAAAATTTTAGAAATACATTAGACACGTTTGAAATTAAGACAAGTATCAGGCACAAACCTGAAAATACATTGTAATTTAACCGACACAAATTTTGTTTTTATTTTTGTAATAAATTTGAATGATGAAATATGTGTCATTCCGTTTACGAAGAGGTGGATAGAAGAAGTGTGCTACTGAAAGAAGAACGAGAATCTCGAGGAGAGGGCGTGGCAGATGGCGCCACGTGTCGGGACGAGGTGTGGCGTTGGGACATAAAAATAAAAATGTCGTGTAGCGGGAGGGGGAAGGAAGGCGACAAAAGATGATACGTGTACGGCCAGTTTTAATGGATAAGAACTAAGAATGGACGCCCTGGAAAAGGACCGTACAGAATCGCATGTAATATTTATCGTACGGTGCGCAGCGCCACCTCGCTATTTCTTTTTGTCGGCTTCGTTCTCCAACGCCCCCTCATTTTTCGCCACCTGTCCCTCTCTTTCCCGTACCCCTTGTGCTATTGGAAAAATTTACAGTCTTCACACACCAACTTCCATACTACTTCCATTTAAATTGTGTCATTATTTTTATGTGAAATCTGTATTTTTAAAAGTAAAATTGATATACTCTATCTCACTTTCTCTTTCTTGAATGAATGGTGTATTATCTCCCTTATTAAATATTATTATATAAATAAAATTAATCAATCCTATTTTACATTTTTTTCTCTTAAATTAATTGTTCCTTCTTTCTTATTAGATATTTTAGGTATTATTTTTTTTCCATTTTCTAACTTATTTATCTGTTTAGTATTATTCACATCTTCACTTGTTTCTCTCCTCCTATATTTTCAACTTTTGAATTTCTCTCACTTCAAGCTAAATTTATTGTTTCTTTTTCTTAATGTTCACCATTAAAATTATGTATGAGTTTTCTATTTATTTTTTATTTTCTTGTTCTTTTTTATTATTCTTATTCCATTCTCACCATTTTTGTGAATTTTGACTATTTGATTGTAAAGAGTAAATACACTTTTTTTTTCTTTTCAGTACAAATATTGTTGAATTTTAGGTTAATTGAATTATTTTTGTTTCAAATCAATGGCTAGCTAAGAACCTATAATTCATCAAAATGAAATTTTTAAATACGTTATCGACATATTTTTTCAATATATATAAATATATTATTCATGTTTTATTATTCGATATTTGTACGTCTATTAAAAATTGGATATCGAAATGGATAACAAATAAAATATGTTGGATTTAATATTTTTAAATTTGGTTACGCATCTACTTTTTAAATTTTGTTTTTATTTTAAAATAAAGTTACAAAAAAAATATCAAAATTTGTAATAAATAAAATGTAATAATAATATTGATTAAATGATACAAAATAATTATTTAACTATTTAAAAATAAAATTACAACCAAAATAAAAATATCAAAATAAAATAAATAAACATTCCCTTTTCTTATTTTAGAAGTCTGTAAATAAAAATAGAGAAAAAGATATAAAATTGTTGAGAATATAAAATTTATTGGTTTGAAAGAAGAGAAGAAACTGAAATAACGTTGACAATGAGAAAAGAAGGTGAAGCTATTAAATGTAAACTTTAACATAACTTAATTGATTGAGGTATATATCCCGAACAAAAAATTTATTTATATAATAATATTTAATAAGAGAGAGAATACACCATTAATTCAAGAGAGAAAAAGTGAGATAGAGTGTATCAATTTTACCTTTAAATATGCGGATCGTACGTAAAAATTAAAAATATTTTTATTTAGATAATGATAGAACTCATCTACACATGACACAATTTAAGTGGGAGTAGCATGAAAGTACTATGAAAGTACTTCTCTCCATGCTATCTCATCCTCCTCACTCTCCCTCTCCTTTACCTTTTTTATTTATTTTATATTCAAATAATATCTACGACTGCGATTCAAAAAAATTAATAAATAAAATTTTATGGTAAAATTATAATTGAAAAAGACGTGATTGGAATAAAATGAAATTGACCAAAATAGACATCTTAAAAGTTTAAGGACTAAAATAAATAGAAATTGAAAATAGGAGGACCATGGTTATATTTAAACATTTATTTTAATTTTCAAACGTCAATTTTAATCCATAGTTTTTTCAAATAATTATAATTATTTAGGTACTTAATATTTATATCAATTTAATTTTAATATAAATTAAAATTAATAATATCAATTTAAGTAAATAAATTTTATTTTTATTTTTATATTGACACAAATTTATAATCTCCATTCACCAACTATTTGTTTACGTATCAGCCAGAAAATAATTTCATATAATAAATAAAAAAGGATCACTCTTGTTAGAGTAGGGCCACAAGGGCCATACCACGTAACAAAAATGGTCTCATTAAATACAAGAATTTAATTATAGCAACAATACTATTATGATCTCATTGGTGCCCTACGTTGCCTCCAACATTGGGCATTGTTTGAAATTCATGAAAATTTTACTGCAACTCAATAAATGAATTAGCGTAAAATTGATATGGTTATTGTATCTCATTGGTGCCCTACGTTGCCTCTAACCGACGTACATTTCACAATTCGAGTTTCGTGGCCCATCCTCCTTGTTCTTGGCATGTTCGAGCTGATCAACTACGCCATTTACGAACTTGACTCCAACGATCAAATACGTAACCGCATAACTGTATCTCAACCTTAATGCGTATTTCACGTCTAGATTCTCGGAGGCAACTGTACATTGAACTCACGATCCCAACGATTACTTAGGCTTTATTAATATTTATAGGGTTCCATCTCAAAACCAATTCGCAACGAAAAGAGTAGCCTATGTATATTATAAACCATTGTAAGGTCCATTTTGTTTTTAACGTAGAATCCTTAACAAGCCTCAAAATAAATACCTAAAAATTGAATGAGAGACGTATGTAAACATTTTTAATTGAGATTTTGTACTATTGAATCCTGTAGTGACTAAGCATTTGAAGTGCTAACTTCTTTTTGCAGGATCCATCTCCATCCTCGAGTGTTTTTGAAGATATTAATGTTTTGATCGATTTTTTTTTTTTTTTTTGGATTGAAAACGAATGTAAAATTAAAATAACGAATATAATTTAAATCCAATTTGAGATGTTTTTATTTTTTTGGTCTTGTCTTTTTTCTGGGAAGAAACCAAAAAGATATGGGAGTAAAATTAAAGCTGCTAAAATAGAAGTGGCGAAATTCCACTTTTCCTTAGGGAGAGAGATGGAGAGATGCGGCTTTCCCGAGAAAATTGCCATCTGTACAGTACCCAGTTCCCTCATTGTGCTTTTTCTTTATTCCCTCTTTGCCCCTCCTAATTCTAATGCTTTTTATTTTGTTTTAGGTTAAATTACAAATGAGTCCCTAAAATCTTTTTAAAATTTGTTGTTAAGCTTCATGTGCGACATACATATTGATATTGCGTTATCTAAATTTGTACAAAATTTTTTAGGAGTTCATAAATTGTAAATTTCGTATCTGATATAATCATCAATATTATTGATTTAGTATCTTTAGGACATGTTAATTATATACTTAAAATAAAAAATTCATGAACCAATGCCAAGTCAAACTTCTATGGAATATATATAATGACACCATTAATGAAATGTTGACATAATCACGAGAAAAGTATAGATGGTTGTAGACTCAAAGGATTTTAGGAATTTTTTTCAAATTTTCTCTCATGAATTTTTAAAATTGAAATATTACCTAGATAAAAAAAATAGAAGGTAAAGTTTTATCCTTCTTTATAAAAAAAAATTCAGCTCTATTTCTAAACGTAATCAAATATCTGCCATATCATACAAATTCAAATAAAATTAATATAAGATTTAACGAGATATATATATACATATATATATATATATATGTATATAAAAGTTTGGAAGCTAAATGAGCATAATATCAAAAACTAAATTTATAAGTCTAATATATTGTTTTTTCTTAATCTTCATATTGATAGAGTAACTTTTTGACAAATACTGTGTTTTTATTTTCGCAAATGTAATCAATAAATGAATAAGTTCAAGAGGCCTCATAGTTTCAAATTCAATTAGATAATCGAGGATCAAATTAAATGTTAAAGAAATCATGCCTATTTTATTTGTGACGAGGTTTTTTTTTATTACAAATTGTAACAAGACTTACAATGAAGGTATGTGATCTAGGTGGCAAGTTTTTGTAAAGTGCCAACTAAAATTACTATTTTATCCTTTTATGTTGGGACATCAATATGGGCATGATTTTTCAAAAAGGAAAAAGTATATTATAATAATTTTAAAATAAGGAATAATTTTGTATAAATTTGTTTTATTGTATATCTCATTGATACACTTACTTTTAAAAAGGAGCTATATTTACATACAAGTTCTGAATATCAAGGACTCTACCAATTAATATAAGCAAATTTTTTTCTCTATCCTTAATTCGTAGGAAGCAACAAATTAAGAGTATTGAGATGATGTTATGACTAAAAGGGTAGTCTTGAATTATCTTTTACATGTTATTCATGATTTGGACTAATTCAAATTGTCAAAATGCTTAGCTCGGTTAAGACATTTTGATTTTTTCTTAGAGACTAGAAGTTCGCAGTATCTCCAGTCTTAACGTTTGTTTTATTAGAAAAAAAACTCATAATTCTAATTAGCATTGTCTTTTTTATACACACACATTAATAACTTTTCACGTGTATTGCATGTGAACAATTTTATCGTAAATAATTACTTTATTATTATTGGTACAATATAAATTAGTGAAATTGCATAGGAGTCAAAACATGGAAAAAAGATGGTCTAGAATCCAATAAATTCAATAAAAAAAAGGACTAAACCTTAATGACTCAATAAAGTTCATCGAAGAAAAAAAAATTTTATAAGGTACATAAATCAAGATAAAATAAAAAATGAAAATTAAAACGAGTTGGAGGAATGAGTTACATTATAATTAATTTGGTTAAAACATTGTTTTGGTTTATGTACTCTTAATTTTGGTTTATTTTGGTGGTATGTACCTTCACCTTTCATTTCATTTTAGTTTTTATGTTTTTAACTTTGGTTCATTTTAGTCATATTTTTAAAACGTTCGTTGTGGCCTTTATAATTTTAAAAGTGATCATTTTAACATCTATTTGTAAAACTCTATCCATAACAGAAACTCTTTAATGTAAAGTTATGACTATAGTTTAAGAAATATATTAAATGAAGTATCATATTGAATTGTGATGGAAAAAAGAGATTAAAATCAAAATGAAAAGATTAGAATGATCACTTTTTAAAAATATAAAGATCCGAATCGTTTTGAAAGTACATGAATTAAAATAAATAAAAATGAGGAGTACACAGTAAAAGAATTAAAAGCAAAAATAACTAAAAACATGCTAACTTCTAGATAGGTCTATTTGGTATCCATCCATTGCTCGGTAAACAAGAAAAGGGTTGCTTTAGACTTTTGGTGAGGGGCACAAAGGGAAACAAAAAGTTGCAAATTATATATAGGTATGGTTGCAAAAGGCAATGAGATGAATAGTAAAAATAAAAGGTTGATTTTTATTTTTATTTAAAATTACAATTTATTTTGGAGGGTAGTGGAGAGAATATTGGATAGAGCTTCTATTTTGCAACAATCTCCAAGAAAAACAGGTTGAATTTATTGAAAGTAGATTGGGGTTTGAAGATATGTCCTTTATTAAAGTTTAATTTTTTTTTTCTTTTTATGGGAATGGGTTGCTAAGTATAATTGTGCTTTTGAAACATATATAGTAAAATGTTTTTGAATTGGGAAATTATTCTCATCCCTATAGTCTAATAGGAATCAAAATAAAGAAAATTTGTCATTCATCATGAGTGGTTGGACTAATTTAATGTAAAATAAGCTCTCTAATTGGTCGAGTTCTGATCAATTATACACAATTTATTGTACTTCATTATAATCTTATGAATTAAATCGTTTTTTACGTCAAATCAACATTTACGACCGTATACAAAGTAAGAGTAAAGTGGCTCGATTATCCTAATGCATAATTAATCACTTGACAAATATGATCTAGATAAATAAAAAGATGCTCTATATATCATGGTTTATCTAATTAAATATGGCCTAATTTTGAATATATATTAATAACTCTTGTTTGTGACATAAACTTAAAAAAAAAACATTTCAAATGATAATAATATTAATACTTTGCTTTCTATTCCAATCTTTGTTAAGATTTGATAATTTCTTCTCATTTTGGGTTAAACTAGAAACCGTATTTCTTAAAACTAGAATTTAAAAAAACAAAATGGGGTTGTTATTGTGCAGGAAAATGATCAAATTTTAAAATTTAGTAAATAAATTAAACTTATTTAACAGAATATCAGAAATGATGAAAAATAAAAACCTCTTTAACGTGTAATTATGGTTGAATGTGACAAGAATCCCCAACAAATATCCATCAAAGCAGGTAAAAAAGGGCGGTAAAAAAACCTAACCTGATAGCACTAAAGTCACACAACACGTTCTTTTTTTCGAATCGTTTTACGCCACGTCATATCCATGGCCCACTTTGCAGAATAGAATCACAAGCTTCGACACGTGGAGATATTACAGGCCGTTGTCTTAACTTTAAAGCGAACGGTGTCGTTAAGGGGTTTACCCTGTACGGTTTAACCGCGGTGAAAAGGAAAAAATAAAAAAATAAAAAAGATATCCCCTCCTACAAGTAAATACGTAAATTTTAAACCTAACCATGGTTAGGTAGAAACAGACTACGGTTAATTTCTCACTTCTCTGCCAGAGATTTATAAATGAAGGGACCGTGCCGGTGAATCAGCCAACAATCTCCTTCTTCTCCCCCAAAGGAGAAACAGAACAAAAAGAAATACGCAAAAATGATGATCGGCGAGCAACCTAACCGCCCTAATCCGACGGTTCACATTCCTCCATGGACGTTTCACGAGGATCCGGCGTCGGACGTGTACAGTCGGTCGCCGAGGAGCGGCAGCGGCTCCAGCCAGTACGACGGATGTTCCAGCAGAGGCGGATACTCTTCTTATTATCTGCAGGAAGCATTGGCAGTCCTACAGCGGTACCTGCCGTTGAATGAGGCGGAGGCAGATTCGGATTTTGATGTTTCAGGTCGGGAGCCGGATTCTCCTGTGGATACGTACTCCTCCGATCAGTTCCGAATGTATGAGTTCAAGATTAAGAAGTGTACGCGAGGGAGATCGCATGACTGGACTGAGTGTCCGTTCGCTCATCCCGGCGAGAAGGCTCGCCGGAGAGATCCGAGGAGGTATTACTATTCTGGTACGGCGTGTGCGGATTTTCGGAAGGGGAACTGTAAGAAGGGAGAGGCGTGTGAGTTCGCTCATGGTGTTTTCGAGTGCTGGCTTCATCCGGCTCGTTATCGGACTCAGCCATGCAAGGACGGGACGAGCTGCCGGAGAAGAGTCTGCTTCTTCGCTCATACGCCGGAGCAACTTAGGGTTCTGCCTCAGCAGAGTCCTCGGAGTACAAGCTCTATCCCTTCGTACGACGGCTCGCCTCTCCGACAAGCAATTGAGGCCTGTGCGAAACAAATGCCCTTTTTATCGTCTCCGGGGACATCGCCGCCGGTGTCTCCTCGAATCGAGTCTCCACCGCACTCGCCGATGATTAAATCTCTAAATCGACCACTCGGAACAAGTCCGATCAACGAAATGGTGGCGTCGCTGCGAAGTATACAGCTAAGTAGGGAACTCGGCAAGGTGCAATCTCCTTCTTCGTCGTGGAATGTTCAGATCGGATCTTCTGTATTCGGATCTCCGAAGGAATCCGCCGCCCGATCCGGCTTCGGTAGCCTTCCAGATACTCCGACGCATCCAGGCCTCCGGTATCTCGATTTCTGGGATCTCGGTTGCGGAGAGGAACCGAAGATGGAGCGGGTGGAGTCCGGGAGAAATCTACGAGCAAAAATGCTGGAGAAATTGAGGAAGGAAAACTCCGTCGGCTGCGGCGATCAGGATACATACGGTGGCGGCGGCGGCGGCGTGGATGTCGGTTGGGTCTCGGAGCTGCTCAAGTAAGCCAGCCATTGGCGGTGGCAATTTGTTTCGAATGGGGAAAAAAAAGGAAAAAAGAAAAAAAGGTTCGTCTCTGATTCTATTTTGGCTCCATTATAACCAGGCTATCTTCTGCTTTTCCTCCCCTATTATTATAACAATATCAGAATCGGATAGGGAAGAATTGGAATATTTCGATTTGGAAGAAGCTCTTGCAAGATTTTCAAGATTCTCTGTAAATATTAAATTTAGATGGGCATGGGATTGGATGGAGATTGGAGAATCGAATCTGTTCTGTTTTATGGGGAATTTTCCAGATGAACAGATCAAAAGAAGAAGGGGGTTGTTCAAAAAAAAAAAAAAAAAAAAGCAAAAAAAAAAGAAAAAGGAAAAAAGGAAAACAATGGGGAAGAAGATGGGTTGGGTATCTTTTTTGTATAGGTTTTTAGCAATCACATACGGAAATCGTTTACTGTATTTTGTGGAATTGTATTAAGAAAAAAGGTAACATAATATAGTATTATTATCTATGTATATGTATTTGAAAATCTAATGCTGTTCTTATTACTATGGTAATTTTCATTTTCATTTCGTTTTTATATGGTCAAATTTAAATTAGATGTTAGCTTTCTAAATTACTATTAACAATGTTCCATTAAATGTTGATAATAACTTGGGTTAGGAGCAGACAATAAATAGGGTGAAGCATTTGCTTCAACAATCTTTTGTCCAAGTAAAGGGAAAAGAAAAGTTATTTGGTCTACTTTTTTCAATCAATTAAAAACTTTAATTTTATCTTTTGTATTTATTTTTCTTAAATCTTGAATGGTGACGTGACATCAATAAGTAAATTCTTTTTAATAAGATTGTATCTTCGATAAAATAAGTTGAAATGAAAGGGTATTATTCTAAAAACATTTTATATTGGATCCACCATTTTCAAGAAACCAACTATTTTTTTTTCCAGTCTCCTCTATGTTCGTAATCTCTAGATTGATGTAAATATTTTCTTTTAGTGATTAGGCTGTGTGAGTTTTTTTATTCCGCTAAGATCGATTGAATTTTTTAATCAAATATCCATTCATTAAAAAATCTATTTTAATTTTTACGTTTTTTAAAAGTAATTCTTTTTATTCATTTATTTTTATTTATTTCGATCCTGATTTGTAACATAATATTTTACCTACTAAATTTTAAGAAATTTAATAATATATTTGAATTGAATAGTTTTTATTATATATAAAATTTATATTAAATTTTTACTGGTAGAGATCATACTTTGACATCTTTTAAGTACAATTAAATTAACGTAAATATTTTTAAAGTATAGAAATCAAAATAAATAAAAATAAATTTAATATTATTATTTAGTGAGAAAATGAGATGTTTAGTCAAACTCTAAAAATAATAGAAAAGAAAGAAAGAAGTTTCTATTCAGGTGGTGGTAATGGGTTGGGCTGAAGGAGTGGTTAGGATATTGTAGTATGTCTCAACTTTCTTTTAAGTTTGAGTCGTGATATTTTAAGTTGTCAAATCCTAATTATAATTCTACTATTTATATTCGTTCACATCACTATATAATCTATTATTTTTATAAATGGGTCTAGATTGATCTTAAATATTACATAATAAAATTAAACAGTTTTTTTTTTTAAGTATATAATCGAAAAAATTGTGAAAAGAAAATATTGAGGATAAGGTTTGAATGGACGAGGTGAGTGGTCAAAGACCATTTAGGATTGTCTTGATTTCAACTGACAAAAAGTAAATAATAGAGTTGGAAGGTGGGGGAGAGGGGAGCTGGAGTTGGGACAGTTGCATTAAAATTCACTTTATTATTTATTTTTTCTTCTAATTCTTGGACAAAGTCTTTGGTTTTTCTTTATTGATTAGGATGTGGGGGAAGCTTGTGGATTACAAAATCTTGCCCCATATCTTGTAGTCCCATTTTCTTGGTGGGCCTCTCAAATCTCATTATGGAAAATAATTCAACCAAGTTTTTTTAAAGCAAGATCATGACTTTCTTTTAACTCGTCAATTCTTCATATGCTATATTTTGAATTCAATGGTGAAATTTATTCTCCTCCCTTTCTTCTTTTTACGTCAACTTTAAATAGTCCCTACTCTCTCGATCTACTGTGTGTATGTAAAAGGATATTTGGTTCGTAAGTTAGTGTAGCCTGAATTTGGAGGGACGATATCTCTATTGGTATGAGATCATTTGAATGATTTTAAAGAGCAAAGTTATGAGGCCTTATGTCCAAAATGAACAATATCGTACCATATAAGAGTCATGCCATGAACTTGTATTGTTGGGTGTGGGAGATATGAGTATATATAAATGAGATTGTTAAAGATCTCAGGTTGAAAAGATAAGAAATTTTACAAATGTTTATAATAGACATGAATTGCTCATCTCATTGTCAGTTAGTTTTGAGATAGAACACCATGTCTATCAAAGTTAAAAAAAAATCGATATTATTTGTAATAGATATGTACTATTCTTATTATTGCCAATTTATTTTGAGACGGAATCATGAATCTTGAGAGACTCTTTTTTAGGTGAATTAACTCACCATTTAATTAATGCTACATCTTGAAACATATATAGGTTGTACAAATTTAATTTTCTTTTCCTTTTGGGATTGACGTTTTAATTATAGAATTGATTTTGAAAAAGAAAGTGAAAATGAAAGTGTTGTGACTGCTGGCTAAAGGGCGAAGTGGATTTGTGCGGTAGAGAATTGCTTTAGCTTTGTCATAAAGACGGTGGGAAGCATGGTGTGGTTAGTAGCATACGCTTGATTCTTATGTTATTTAAGTTTTAATAATCACTTTTTGAGGAAGAGCAAACTTCCATGTATAGTAATTATTTATTTTGTTTTGCAACATATTTTGAAAAAAAATTATAGTCAAATTTTGAACGATAAAAGAATTTAGTTTAAATTATAAGGAAGATTCACATGTTATTGAACGAATCTATCTATATTCGTAAATTTTTAATTTTGTATTTAATAAGTCTTTGGCTTATTAGACACTTTATAAAATTCACTTATATTAGACAAGAAATTCAATTTCGTATTTAATAGATATGCAAATTTGAAAAAATATTAGAGACTTATTAAAACTTACTAAATACCATTAAATTTCATAGGCAAATTGAATATTTGAGACCTATTAAACACTTTTTAAAGTTAAAGGATTTATTAGAAATTAACGGGTAACTTAACAAAAAAAAGAAAAACTTATAAAATTTGGGGAACAAATGATTACTATCCACGACTATTATTCTTCATAAGTTTGTAGATGGCGGTGCAAACCAGGTTGATGTAACTAAGGACATGCTTGAAAATGATTTTAGAACGAGTTATTTTTTAAAACTAATTAACTATAATTTTTTTTTCTCCCGATGATTGATCGAAATCACTTAAAATAGTTTTAGATTTTTCAAAAATTACTTAAAAATCATTTTTAAACGTATCTAATTTTAGCATTTTTTTTTTTTTGAGATAAAATGTTTTCAAAGAGAGAATAGAGCCAAACAAGAGCTTGTTATTGTTCAAAAGGCATGCCCAAACAAACACTAATAATCATAATGGTGGAAAAAATTTCAGCCGCCCTCTTCTTATCCTTATTCTTAATTCTCTGCTCATTGGGCGAAATGCGGCTTGATGTTACCACTGAACGGACGGTGACGGTATTTTAAGTCCATTAATGTCCCTATAATTACACTCCAATCACTTTCATTTTCTCTTTTCAAAACAAAAATTATTAGTATTATTATTTTCAGTTCATGCATACCTCAATACGCAACAAAACTTTTAAGATTATTATTATTTAATGGTGTTCTTCATTTTAAGTATGTTATTACTAAAAGAAATTACAATTTAAACGAGGGATTTAAGTTATAACTTACTATCTTTAAGGAAAGTTATTAACCAGTGGAATTGATTATAAGGCTCCATTTGGTAACGTTGATTTTTCTTGCTTCTCGTTTCTTTTTTTCTCAATTAAGAAAAAATAGAATTATGTTTGATAATTGTCTTTGTTTCTGATTTCTTTTTAATTGAAATACGAAATAGAAACACGTTTGGTAACTATTTTTTGTTTTATTTATTAAAAATGTGAACTTGGATGATTCTTACTTTAGTATTCAAATTAAAAAAAAATCTATATCAATAAAGATGTTGTTTACTTGTAACTACCTAAAAAGATTTTCACTTGCGAGACTCTGTTAGCTGAATATTATTTCGGTGTCCAAATCTCAAAGAGTGATGGGTTCAAATTTCTAAGATTAAAGTTGGAAAGTGATTCAAATTGATTTGCGAAATTACAAATGATACATTTTTGTAACTTTAACGACTAAATTACAAATTTAAATTTTATTTTATGTCCAAAGAGACAAACTAAAGTTTGGTGCATTTCACAGTCAAAGAATAGTAAACAAAGACGAGAGAAACAGGTGAGTTTGTGTAGTGGAAATTGCCGGCAGTTATGAAGTTACGGTCAACCCCAGGTAACTCTAGCAGTGGTCAATTTTCCGGAATTTCATACCTTCTACCTACCACTACATAAAATATAATCAACTAAATTTTTTGAAATTAAATCATCATAATATATATATATATTGTGAAAGTTTAAAATTGACATAGGTGACAAGTTGAAAGTTGCTTTTATTCAGTAAAAGATGATGGTGATTTCATATTGTCGAGCACTTACCTAGAGCTACCTTTGAAAATTGGGAAATTTCGCATTGAGACAAAGAAATATTATTTTGACGGAACGTTTAGGCCTGATATTTTGTGGATTTGTCAAGCTTGAAGTTTGTTGGACAAAATGAATAATTTTAATGTGTGTTTAAGAGTGAGGGTAGAATGAACGATTTTGAAACAATAGATTTAAGTACGATTGATTTTTCAAAATCACCATCCAAGTGATACCTGAAAAATCAATTTAAAGTGATTTTATACTTTCATATAATCAATTTTCTAATTTGTTAAACATGATAAATGGAAAAAGAAGTGATTTTGACAGTGATCAAATTAATTTTGGTACGTATGAACACACCTTATTAGTAACTTAAATCAACTCTTTCAAAATCCATTTTTTCAAATAAATTATTTGATTCCAACCTTTCTCAGTGCAACTTAAATATAAGTTTTCTAAACCCTCCCAATTAAAATTATGAATTTAAGTATTTAACTTTTTCGAGATGAATGGCTGAACTCGTACCTCCAACTTTGCACAAAGTTTGAGTAATTCATTAATCATTTGTTATTGGGTACTAATTTAGCTCGAAATTGATCGAGAAGACTTATTGTTATCCATTGACTTGAGTTTAGAGATCATAAGATATACTTGAAACAAATTGATCAAAAACAAAGAAAATTGATTCTACGGCCATTACAGAGGCCTGAATCTCCACAAGAGAAGAAGGCCCATTGCTGCTACGGCCCAAAATAAGTGACAAATGTACATGGCCAATCAAATAAGGCTGAAAAATCAAGTCAATTAGATTCAATTCCACTCATTGCCCACATGGCCACAGTTCAACGGTTAGATCATGTTACTTACTCAGAGGTTTAATCTCTAATCTCTGCTACTAAAAAAATCTTACTATTGATTATACTTCAACGAGTTAAAGATATCAGTAACATTCAAATTCATATAATATTATATTGACTAAAAGAAATTCAATATTATTTATTGTAAAATCATGGTAGTCAATTTTTGATTTTCATCTTCTTTCTCATCTATATTCTATATCATGAATTTTATTTTCTCCTTTTTGGCAAAGTAAATACTCAACCTTTTTTAAATATATAATCAACTTCCTTTTCCTACTTTTCCCTATTGTTTCAACTTTAATCATCATTTTTCTTAATTCTCTCTCTTCATCATTACTTTTCTCATATATATCTATTCTTTCTTGTTGGATTTATATTATTTTTCCTTTTTTCTATAAAAAGTATATTTTATCCCAACGTCCTATTTAATTAAATATCTTCCATCAGCTTAACTTTTTTCTGCCACATGCCCTTGTCAAGATCAACTATACAGTCTATACTCGAGAAACATCATAAATAGCAAAATCATTATTTACATCAGGTCAGGGCATATTCGACATTTGGATTATTTGTTGTAGTGATCGGGCTTGTGAGTAACTGATTTGGGTCGCAGCCCAATAGAAGTACAGGCCGACAATAATTAACCTGGGCCGGTCCGTATGCAAGATCTTCGGCCCATATTGAAAGAATGTTCGGGACCGGCCCATATATCCCATTTGAATTGGATTGGCGGATGAATATTGGTAGTGCTGATCTGCGGAAGCCAATCAGTACATTGCCGCGTGGAGACGAAACGTTCTTAACAGCGACGTGAAGAGGACGAGAACGAGAACTCCTAATCGTCGTCATCGTTCTTCTGGAGCGTATTCGAAACCCTTTCTGCGCCAAATTTGTCCCCGAATTCTTTCGATTCATTCTCCCTCTCGTAATTTGTTTCTGATTCTCATCCTTCCGTCTACCTCTCACTGCTTCGCGAGTTCTCTTTTGGTAGGCATTGATTTTTTGGTAATTTCGAAGCTGATCGGATACCGCGATTTCTTGAAACTAAGCGTTTAGGCGATCTAATTTTGTTCTTGATTTTGTTGTTGCAGAAGATCGAGAGGCGATTCTAGTTGCTTAGCGTCGACAATGCTTAACAGGCTTTTCGGTAAACCTAAACAAGAAGCAAGTGCTTTGGCTACGTTGGATAAGCTAAGCGAGGTACGTTTTTAGTTTGTTGTTTTATTGTTTTAGATGTTCTTTTAGTGAAATTGATTTTTCTTTTTCCCGCTCGTTCTGAACCCTAGCTTCATTTCATCGATCTTGATGGATGCTTGACTTCTCATTCTTCCGTCTTTTCATTGTCTCCTCTGAATACTAGTGTTTATGACGTCGTAGATAAATCTCACTCAATGTAACTTTGCTAATTTATTTCTTCTTTAAGGATCGACGAATCAATAATATTTTTGTTCCGATTTTCGCCTGAATAGGTTCCCTGCACCGAAGTATTTGTGTTTATGACGTTGTTTCACTTTTTTTCTTTCAAAATGACGTCGTTCTGTAATTGGTTCTTCTGGTTACTTGGTCGAAAGTTGGTTTACAGTTGAAATTATCTTCTAAATTGGATTTGGCCTACACGTAATTATTGTCGTACTTCCGATGAAACTTCACTTCTGTAGCAATGGAAAACTGTTAACTCCCTTGCTGTGGTTTCATTCCATGTGGTTATATTGAAGGAATAGATAATTTGAATCACGTCCACACTAGTGGCGATTGCTATCACATGGATTTTTGTACTCTGAATCAGATCTACTAATTACGAATATGTTTTTCCACTTTTTTGGTACAGCATTGTTTCATCTAATTGTTTCCGTTTCATTCTCTTTTATTATATGTTCAGACACTTGAAATGTTGGAGAAGAAGGAAAATGTCCTTGTTAAGAAGGCAGCTGCAGAGGTTGAAAGAGCTAAAGAGTTCACAAGAGTGAAGAACAAACGGGGTATGCTATGAAATCGAGTGATCTTTTCTATGTTGGGCATGGGATGCTGATTGGTATTTTTTAATTTCATATCTGAGCATTTTTTCCATGTGGCGTGGAACACGATTTATTACCTAGGTTGGATTTGAACTGTGTGTCCGATTGTAGTACCATACTTATTTTCTCACGTACGAAGGTTTGTGTTCTTATCTGCCAAGTCTTTCATTCACAATCCATTAGGATTGCAGTTTAGTGAATATGGATATTAAATATCTGTTTTCGAGTTTGTAGAAGAATCAACATTTGGAAGTTTTGTTAATGGGAATTTAATTTATTTAATCTATTAATTTGATCTGAAGGAATAAATCAATGACATTGAGTTATTTAATATCAGTCACCAATTTAAATTAACGTTATTTATTGCATTATTGTAGTGATTAGTTAATTGAAATTGAATTAATTAGTATTAAATATGACATTATAAAATAATGTAATTTAAATTGACAATGCATTCTGTCTTAAAAATTTCGTTCATAGTCATTAGAATTTTTCTGTAGCGGCCATTCAATGTTTGAAGAGGAAGAGGCTTTATGAACAGCAAATAGAGCAGCTTGGAAATTTCCAATTACGTATCCATGATCAGGTGAGCTAGAAATTTTATTTTCTGATTGACGAGACATCATTCCCTTTAACTTTAGTAGGCTGTCATGAGAGAAACTGTTTATCTTTCCACGATCAGTTGAGGTAGATTCCATTCATATACATCTTTTTCTTTTATTACTGCTGCAGATGATTATGCTAGAAGGCGCAAAGGCTACAACCGAGACTGTAGATGCTTTGAGAACAGGAGCATCTGCAATGAAGGCAATGCAGAAAGCAACGTAAGCCTTTTTTTTTTTTTAACTCTCTCTCTCCCTTCCTTTCTGGGTTATTATAACTTTTCAGGATTTGCTTCTCACTGACTCATTGATTATTCATAGCTCTTTAGTGTTCCAAAATATCTTCAATTTTCTAACCTGCGATTTTTCATCTTTTTCTTCTCGTATTATAATTGATCAGGACAACTATTAACTATGTTTATTCACTTGACTAAAGGGAAAAAAGCTCTATAATTTTTCAAAATCTATTGTCTAAATGAATGTAAACTCATGCACTTTGTTCATCTAGTTGTTGATGTTAAACTATCGTGAGAAAGCTATTTCTGGCAGTGGTCACTGATTGCAGATTTGGATTTGTGACTCAATTCATCTAATGCATTTTGACGACCTGAAAAATGAGATGAACAGTGCAGTTTCGTTTCATGTTTCATTTCCTAAAACTGGGATTGTGTGAATTCTAGGAACATAGTCATATTTCAGAAACTTGCCTCACTGTTTGAAAATTTTGTCTTCAGGAATATCGATGATGTAGACAAGACAATGGATGAGATAAATGAGCAGACTGAGAACATGAAACAGATACAGGAAGCGTTGTCAGCTCCAATCGGGGCTGCAGCTGATTTCGATGAGGTTGTTAGTCTTTGACACGATTCTTGAACTTTCTTGGTATTGCTTAAATGTCATTTATCGCGAATTAACTTTTGGGTGAATTCAGGATGAATTGGAGGCAGAACTGGAAGAGCTGGAAAGTGCTGAGTTGGAAGAGCAACTTCTCCAGCCAGCATCAACTGCTCCTGCCGCACCCGTTTCAGTCGCGCCGGGCAGAGTACCTGCTGCACGCCCTGCTCCTCAGAAGAGAACTGCCGAAGAAGACGAACTGGCAGCTCTGCAAGCTGAGATGGCTCTTTAAACCAGGTTTGCTCCAATTCCAATTCAACCGCACGAAGAGACTCAATCAGCTCCGCTCGACTTGGATAATTGATCTGTCCCTTTAAATTCTTTATTTATGTGCAGAAGAAAGTATTTAAAACGAATAATTGACCTGTCTTTTTAACAATTTAACGGTATTTTAGATTTTATTTTAGTTACATGAACATATAAAAATTCGTGAGTGTGTTTACATTGTTGCAGGCCGCGTCCCCTGGTAGATTCCAGTGCAATCTATTCTGGTGAGTGTGTTTACATTTGTCTTCAGGAATATCATACGAATTATTATTGCCTACCGCGAGACAATGTATATAATATGGCAACAATTACTTCTTCTATTTTGCCGAGCTTGCTAATACCTTCAAATTTTAGGTATATTTGAGTACTATCTTTTCTTCATTTATAATAAAACTCGCCTATTTTTTCTTAATTAGACACTTGGATTTTTTGATTTGGCCCGATCAAAATTACCAGAAGCTATTAATCATTTTTTACAGCGGAACTGAATTTTAATATGTTGCGGATGTAGTTCTCCTTGTAGATTATTTTCATTTCTATAAATTTGATTTTATTAATAAAATACAAATCATTGCACATTGTTTCGTTCGAATGGAAAAAATATTACTGCCGAAATTTTTTAATAATTTATTTTGGGAGAGGATTCGTAGTTTATTTACTTTTTTCTGTCTCATAACAACCATGATGTCAATATAGATAGATAAACAAAAACAAATTTTTAATTATTTAAAACTTGTTTTATACGATTTTATTGAAAAACGTTTCAGTTTGTGGATCGAATTGGAGCTGCATACCGGACTATAATTTAGAACCATTGAAAGCAGAAGCTATCTCCGGTGCAAAACAAAGTACAATAGCGTGGAGTGAAATCTCCATTTATAAATTAAAAGATCATAAAAGACCCAACACTTGGGACACCAACTCATCACTTCAAATAAGGAACCAAAATAAAAGGTTGCATAAAAATATCGACAAAATCAACTAAAGTCAATCAACTACGATGCAGCGACAGTATACGCATTACACAATCTAAAAGGAATACTGGAACAAGTAAAAAACTATCTTTGATTTCAAATTGTCCATGGATTACTAAAATTGCTAATCCACAAATTCTTCTTATTAGACTTCTACGGATCAACACAAATGATTTCATAAGTTTTCTCAAAACCAACACCACAACAAAACCTATTAAGTAGCCGACCAACTACAGTACAGCAGTACTCTTAGAACGGGCATACAACAATTGGATTTCATAACTTCTATATTAATAGTTCCCATTCACCTTCTACCTTTACTAGCACCTCAAATCATTCTCACAGCTTTCGGTGGGGATGGACGGACGGAGAGAGGGAGAGACGAACAGGAACAGGAGGGAGGGTTAAAATTTAGCATCAGAATAACTGACCCTACCAAAGTCTGACAGTAGAAAGTATAACACCTCCACTACTACTAGGAAAAATATACCATGATTCTAAAACTTCTACATAGGCAATTGAACATTAGCTTAAAAAATGCTAAAAGGAACAATACAACTTTGAACAGCAAATGAAGAGTTAATTGAGTTCCTTAAAAACTAAGATAACTTCAATACAATCACTCTTACTTTCTATCCTCTTGCCTTTCTACCTATACAGGTCAACTGTAAACCCTAAACTCCACGTTCTCGAATCTAATCGGTGTGAGGAAAGTCAGAAATTGATTGGACCTCAGTCTACTTGTTTGTAAACAAAATCTTGATGTAATAATCAATCTTCACATAAAAATCTTCCTTCCCCCTCCTAATAACACTATCTCTATTTATTAAACTTCGACAATAGTTATTTTATAAAAAATAAAAACAACACAATCTCATCTCACAGTTAAACATCAAATCTAAATATCAACCGAGCATTAAGTGAGAAGAATCTTTCTAAAAGAAAGAATAATAGTATCGTTCAGAGAAATTTCAGTTTAACCACATCAAATAAGAACTAACAGAAGTATAAAATATCTCCAAATAACAGGTAATAAAATGACCAAAATATCACATTATCGAGCTCTCTTACTTCTCGGATGAGTTCGGTCCTCTCTTCTTGCCGAATCCAACCACTGCATAAGTAAATCAAAATTTATAAAAACCTAGAGAAGGATGAAAGTTGGAACACACAATCACAAATCCAGAGAGAGGGGAAGCGAACAGTTACCGGCAGTAACGAATCTGCGGTTGTATTGCATCCGCTTGTGAGCGCGTCCTCGTGGCTTCTTCTTCTTGTCTTGCTTAGCAACTTTTGGCGTCTGGCCTCTCACCTTACCGGCACGAGCCAAAGATCCGTGAACCTTACCTGAATGTGGATCGGACAGACGAAGAAATAAATTAATCAGGAACATAAAGCAGAAGAAAATCTGAAAGGATGATATGGAGCTCGAGCTCTACCCATGGCGAATCTGATAGGCGACTCTTCGTCTTCCGGATGTTCAGCAACTTTCGGTTTGCTCGCTTCGCGATCAAAATACAAATATTAGGGTTTGGGATATTGTACGGACAAATATATAGTGGGTTGGATCACACGGGAAAACTTGATCCAAACGGCCCAGCCCATATATAGGTCTTGTTTATTCGGCCCAGTACGGATCAACTTTCATACTCGTATATGCCCTTTAAAAATTAAATGTTTAGGATTTCAAGTCTAATTAATTTGTTAATTTGTAAAAATTATGAATAAGTGAGTAACTTATTAGACAAATTAAAATCAAAATTTTAGAAGTCTATTATACGCTATAACTGAAATTATAATTTAGTGAAGTGGAAAAAAAAAAAAGAAAAAAACTAAAAGAGGTGCATTTCAAGCATTAAAATGATTATTTAAAGAGGGGAGGGAAGAATGGAAGAAGTAGTTGGGGATGATGAGTTGTTTATGTAAATCAGAATAGAACGAAAGAGATGAAATTAGGCTAAACAATCCTAAACCTAATAATAATAAAAAACTATTGGTCGACTAATTAATCTCTCGGAGTATCCAATCAAAACAGAGGTTTAATAGGGGAAGTTTGCTCAGTAATTGTAGCTGTAAGCGGAGAGCAAAATTATTGAGAACCACCGAGACCTCAATGCGTGGAGTCACGACCTGTTTTTCCTTTATCTCGTTTTTCATGTTTCCCATTTTAAAAATAATGGCAAACATAACAGAAAAATGTGTTTTAAACTATACTATTTTTGTCAAATTTCAATACTTAGTTGCTGACTTACCACCATTAAAAAATTAACAACTATTTATTCTATTTTTTTCTCTCTTTCCTTTATGTGGATTCATCTCTCCCTTTGTCAACTTCAATTTTTTATGACAATAGAACAGTACTCCCCCGAACACAAAGCACTTAATTATCAATTTTTTGAATGCGTATGATTTTAGAATGGTCACTGTATTGGATGGGTAAGTCCAACTTGAATCAGAGTTTGTTGTCAACATAGAACAGAGAGAAGACCCCGATACTACAATAGAATGAACGAAGAAAGAGGGCAAATTAGGGTTTCGATTATGTTAGTTTTTTAAATAAACGTTACCAAGAAAAATGCTGTCACCTGGCTATGGTTTCATATGAAAGAACTAGAATGCCCAACCTGGCTAAGTATAAAAAGCATAAAACTCAACATCCGGAATCTACATGCCTATGTACTGCGCCTTACATTTTAGAGGGAATTTGTTAATCTCCTTGATACGTACTCCTCCTAAGATTAACCAAACACATACAAGCCCGTCTATAGTTTGAATTTATATAATATGTGTAAGATTTGCTCAATAACTAGCAAGCTAAGCTCTGATAATGTAACCAAAAAACATTTGCACTCAAAATACTTTATAAGTCCAGGAACTATAAGTTAATTTAACAGAAGGAAAATCTCCAAAAACAACTAAATATGAAAGTAGTCTTCTTTCATTAAACAAATCAGAACTACAGTCTAATTTCATCTTACCATCTTTTTCGAAAACTGATGACAAATCAATCATCTTCCTCAATGACTTTAGTCCCCAGCCCCTTCAGACCTTCAGCTGGGATTTCTGATACTGTGACGAGGGAGTACAACTCTTCTTTGGCATCTTCATCGTCATTCCTCTTGCGAGCAATGCGAACTCTGATTCTTCTTGGCACACTCCTGATTCCCCTGCTCCAAATATGCTTGTTCAGCTTTACATCCACTCGTACATCCTTCGTTCCCATAGCCTTCTCGGCAAACTTCCTGATCTCCTTGATGGCCTTAGGAGCCTTCTTCTTAAAGGTGCTGTTGTACATTCACAAACAGTATAGAGTCATGAGTAACAAACAAAACTTTCACATGGTTAAACATTATTTGTAGGAACAATACAATCAGAATGTTAAAGATGGAAATAAAAATTAAACAAGGACTTGTGCACTATCAATCATAGTTTAGGACTAAGATAAACAAGCATGTAACAAAAAGGAACTCTACGCTCAAAAGAATAGGGGATTACAAGCACGAATTCAAGGAGAAACTAATCATACAACACTACAAAGTCTACAATAAATAATTGGGAATCATAATACTCTCATTTATCTCATATCCTGAAGATACTGCAAAACATGCTTCGGCAGTGAGGAATAGGGTTATTCTGGCTAGCATACTATCTTAACATGTCAACAAATCCAAAACTCAACACTCCGGGTTGTAGGTCGCACAGTCAAAGTGCAAAAGACAGTTGAGTAAACACAGAACTCAAACCAACATAATATAATCTACATAAATTCTCGAAACGTCCAATAAAGTGCAACAGTAGTAAATTCGTGGAACGCAAATCCAATATAGTACAGCAAACTCCTGAAGTTATTAACCCGGGCATTACAACACCATAACTGAATCGAGGATACCCCTCCGACATAAATCACATTATGTAAAATAAACAAGAATATATATACAAAGCATTCAAAGGAGAAAAAAAATACAAGATGCGAAAGGCAGAAAACATGAACGTACCACCCATGTAGACGCTTGTGAAGGTTAATAGTGTACTCCCTAGTAACTACCTCCTCCTTTCTCCCTTTGGTCTTCTCTACCATTTTTAAATCTCTTCAAAAACACCTGCACCCGACAATCCTACGATTACAACTCCACCATAAGCAGAAAAATTCTACTAATCCTAAATCATCCGATGCAGAAAATCCGAATGCATATCGAATAACAGGATTCATAAGCATTATAAATTAGAAACGAGAGAAATTTTCAAAATCAAAACTATCGCTGTTTTCCAATTTCCAAATTTTGAAGACAGACGAAAGCGAAGTATTCAACGAATAGTTAAAAAACATGTTCAGAGTTTAGGAGTAAAGTCCCGAAATCAACGAACAGAAAGAGAAACCTGGCGTGCGGAGTGACGCGAAGAGTGGCCTGCAATGAGGAAGGAGATGGTCTTCTAAGAGGAGCAGCAAAAAACCCTAATCCTGCACTTATAAGGGTTTGTCCATTTATATACGATTAACTGTTGCGGGCTTATTGTCCATGGATATAGGCCCAGATTAAATTTTACGCACAGTCCCTAATGGACCGTATAACATATTTGGGCCGGACTTTAGAACTTTAGATTCCCTTTTTAAGGTTACTTTTAGTTTTTATAGTTTAAAATCTTTTACAATTTAGTTTCTATTTTAAAATTTTTTATTCAACTAATTTGTCTCTTTTATCTATTGTATTACTCAAGATATGTAGATCGATAAACTGGTGAGAGACCAAATGTGTTTATAAATTACAAAAACGGAATCGTTACATAATAAAAGTTTGACCCTTAATTTTGATGTCGTTTTTCATAGTAAGGACTAAATTGTAACACACTGAAGTTTGGAGGCTAAATTGTTATTAGTTTGAAAATATAATGAATAAATCGTTATCAATTTGAAAGTATTAAAACTAAATTATTATCAATTTTAAAATATGATGATTAAATCGCTACAAATTGTTTTAGGGACTAAATCATTTAGGTATCACATGTTTTTTTAATCTTTTATTGAGTAAAACAACTTGCATAAATCATAAAAATAATATTTTATTGGTTAAATTTTAATATTTGTGGCTATACCAAAAAAAGATTCATTGCTAGTTATTAGTAGCTAGACAAGATTATATATGTTAGTATTGGTTCTTTTACTTATGTTGGATAAATTTTAATCTAGTTTAATCATTTATTTTATTTGCTTGCTCTTTTATGGTTGGATTTCAAACATTTATGTGGCTTGACATTGAATATTTTCGTAATTTATTAGTTAATTAATAGGAAAATTTTTAAAGCTAGTTTTGAAGAGGTATTTATTTTCCCACATAATTTAATTGGATGAAATAAGTTAAATATAAAGGTAAATTCATAAAATTTTCCTATACCTAAATTTATAAAATTTTCACGCAATTGAAAACAAGTGTACCAAGAAATTTATAAAGCGTGATTACTAATTAATGATGCTTATATCTTCCCCTTACCTCATTTAAGCGCCCTAAAATTTTAGGATTGTTTTTTATGAGTTGACGTTCTTAAGAAATTGAAGAGTTTTTTCTATTAATTGGAGATTCTCTAGGGAGATTTAACCATTTAAATGAATATTCAACAGAGAATTAACATTTAATTAACTTTTTAAAAAAATAATAATAAAGGAAAATTTTTCCAATGAGAAACCTGATCATGTGAATTCATTGTAGGGAATCTCCAACCGGATCCCAGAAAAGTTCCATGAAAATGTTTGTGAGAATGAGGGATGAAATACGGTCCCCGTCCCGCCCCGATAATACTCCTACTCTCAAAGCACATGAACCCAAGAGTTGTCTCCCCATTGCGGCACAGCAAAGAAGCAACTCCATAATTGCAATGAAGCATATCAATAATGCATAGGGAGCAAAATCGTTTTTTGGTTGGCTCTGGACTCTGGACTAGGAGCAGCCCTCGGCAGTAATTCAAATTGAGTAAGTTTGGTAGTAGAAACAGTGAGAACTTTCAAAGCTGTTGAGGTCAATACGACACAATTAGGGAGGCCCAACAGATAATGTCATCAAGAGAAGAGAACAAATCTTTAACAAAGTAAAGACAGAACAGAACCTCCACTTATACAGACGAATGGGTTAAATTGGAGGCAAATGAAAATCCACTTGAAAGAATGGCCATATGTTGCAGCTCATTCTGCCCATTGCCTCTTTAATCAGATCTCTATCATTTTCCTTCTAAGTCAGTGGTGATGCCATCAGTACATTTCTCCAATAAAAGGAAACTCGGATCCCTCCATTTGTATACCTGTAGCTCCCTTGATTCCCCATTCTCAATAATACATCGTAATATGTATGGGAAGATTCTTTCAATACAACCCGAAGAGCGTAGTATTGACCTAGGATTTTCGGTTAGTCCTCCAATATCTCCACAAGCTAAACGTCATAACCGCTACACTGGCAAGGCTGACTAAAATCTGCTCTAAAAAAAAAAAGAGCATATGTAGTCCTTGGAAAGAAATAGAAGAACGATTGTGAAGGGTATTTGCGGAAGGGAAGGGTAGAGAATCTTCTAGGCATACAAATTTTCTACAAGACAAATTTTCAAATATTGCGTGTTCTATAGCAATAAGAATTGCATGGCATTAAGACCTGTGGACTATAGCAACTGACCAAACACTGGTATGAAACTAACCTTTGCGTCTCTTCCATAACTTGGTAGACTGAGTCCGAAGAATGATTTCAGTTTCCTGAACCGAAATGATCTTGGTAATAGAATTACAGCAGTATACTGTTTTGTGCAAGGAAATGGAAGTATCCTTTGTAGTGCCAACTGTGCTGTTAATGGTGTCAAGGAGTTTCTAACCTTCAAACGTCCCTCATCCTGGATCTGCATCGAAATGACAACAATTTACAACGATTGATGAGAGAATGCTTATCTATTTATATCTCTTCAAAGAATGTCAGGGTCCATCTTTACCCATACAGTTGCAATTCCTAAATATGGCGCAACATTGTATAGTGAAACTAAACAATTTATCGGAGGTAGATAAGCATATAATCATTCCATTTCTCCTAGATAAAATAGAAATAAAAATGCAAGTTGGAAATTTTGATACATCTTGTAAAACACAAACACTTCATCAAGAACTTAACTGATAAGTAAATACGTCACCAGAGGTGAAAGCCACCTTGCATAGAGACTTTAAACAACTTGACGTATTGACAGATAAAAAAAGGGAGAAATAAAATACTTATTAAATGCCACCAACCTCAAAAGAATTTCCAACATCACCAGAGTATATCCTTGACTGGTAGCTGCGTAGAATCCTGTCCAGCCAGTAATAATTCTCCTGGTAACCAAAACCGAAAACAGTGAACTGGTTGTACAGGAATCATAAAATTCCTCCCATTTAAGCATATTGATTATTGCCCAGATTTAAACTAGGAATAACTGAAAACCAACTCCTTTTTTTTCTGGTAGATAGCAACAAAATGGATCATAACTCTTCTAACTGCAGTCAGGGTAAACTATAAATAACAGCTTGAAGCATGTGCAGTGGACCTCATTTTAGGTTTGAAGGCGAAAGTCTCCCTCGATCAGAGTACTTCTGTTTTTGTTTTGTTATCTATACCAAATAGGGAGAGGAGAAAACAAGAGAGGGGAAAGAGAAAGTGACCCAAAAGACTGATTCATAACTAATCAAGTGTGAAGAGCCAAGCGATCATCCACAATTAGTTATATTATTCAGATTTGGGAATCTATCATTAAATAGAGTTAGAATACAGAGGTTGTGGTAGGTACTTATGTCACATAAGAGCAAATAAGTTATGTGGTTGGACACAAATGCCACGTGTGCAACTGCCACACGGGTACCCTGACCATAAATCATTAACAAAAAAGTTGACCAAAAAGACTAAAAGAGTTGCTTTTAGGGCTGAGATGATGGATTTTTTGAATAACAAGTGTCTAGAGAGATTTTGTTAAACATATCTTGAAGTGGAATGCTACTTTTATTTTACCCTTCATGTAGTAATAGTAAGTTCTCAATAAATGAAAAATAACCTGCAGTCCATTTTCATGGGCCCTCTGCTCAATCTCCAGGACAGAGGAAACATCTTGATCTGTAGGCCCTTCTTCTTGAAGACGTAATATTTCATTCAAAGCAAGATCAACCTTTTAAAAAAATCAGGATCACAAAAAAGTGTCAGCTAAATTTGCTAATGGAATTAAAGTAAAAGAAGGTTGATTGTGATAGTGTATAAACCAGCTTCGATGAGATTTCTGGATCACAAGAAAAGTTTATGCTAATATCACCACGAACAGGATCATTTCTTGAAGGCTTGTTACCTCCAAGGAACACTGAAACCCCAGCAGAATAGATCTGGAACAGAAAGCTAATCAAAGAATTAAGAAAAAGAATTTTAAAAAATTACTCATAAAGCCCACAAGAAACATAAACACCTGTCCATGCTTGAAACGCAGAACTTGCATCATTTTTGTCTCAAGCAATTTGCTCAAGAACCCTACGAAATGAATTTCCTCAACCTGCCATTTTTATTTTGAACAAAACACATTCTAAACCATTGGATAAACAAGAAAAACAAAAGTAATAAACAGGAAAATTCATTTACGGTGTACACCTTCAATTCACAATAAGAGGGAAAGAAATACCATAGTTCCATTTTTGAGCTCCACAGGAAAGCATAACTGAACCGAACATTGAGCTTCAACCATGGGGCTATATACCACTTCTCTACAATGCAAGCACATTAAAAATGTTTAGAAAAATAAAATCCGGAAAGAATATGATAAATGTATGAATCTGAAAACATCCACGTTCATACTAAATCACTTCTAAGCAACACCTTAAATAACACATAGGGAAAAATGAAAGCCATTGGATGAGAAACAAAGAACAAAACATGATATGGTTCACTATTTTAATTATATTTTCACTACCCTCCCTCCCCACAGGTCACGGATTAATTCTATCACACATTTGGAAACATGTTTTATGTCTACTATCAACAGATTCGTAGACATGGTCTAGTACACTATACCGAACAATGCCTGTAGAAAAAGTGAATGGCAAGCCTTTTAGATCGTCACGGTTGAAGTCCATAACAGGTTCAGGAGGCTTTGGTATTCCACCCTGCTTCAGAAAATCAAACCTTAAATATCACGAACAACCTATGTTGCTGTGTGTAAGCAGACAGAAATTGAATATAGCTCACGCACCAAATACTGCTGTATTAAAGGAAGTGCTATAGAAGGATTAATATTCCCAACAATTACAACAGTAAAAGTGGATGGATCTCTGAAACACTTGTTGAAATATTCACAAGCCTTCTGTGGGTCAACTTTTTGAAGGTCCCTTAACCTAATTGGCTGGAGAGTAAGAAATTATTATTAAAAAAAAAAAGAGTTAAACTATAGAAAGAGATTAAAAAAAATGTTAAAGCACGGTAACAAGCATACCCTAAAAAAATAGGAGTTTCCATAATTGAGCTCCTTCACACGGTTTGCAAATGCAGTATAAGGATCCCTCTCCTGTGCACGAACAGCTTCTTCTGCCATTTGCATAACAATTTTGACATCCTCCTCTCCTGGTGTCACATTTTTTGTGAAAAGTTGATAAACAAGCTGCAGAGAAACAGAATGCAATCAAGACATGCAAAAGGGAAAAACCTTTACGAACACTTCTGAAATTACATTAGTATTAAACTAGAAGCATGAATTATGCTGCTTGAACAATGACTGAATTCCTACGTCGTTCAAATGCATATAGATGAAAGGTTTGTAGGTCGTCATTGACTAGGCACAGTCAGTTGCTTATTATTTCCCAAAAAGGTAATTTTTCACAATAAGGTAGTTCAATTTTTTAATCACTCATATATGGTATCGATAATGGGAATACTACCTGATAATCTGTGATTATCTGTAAGACCATATGCGTGACAAACAATAAGCATAAAAGTAAGGGGTTGAGACCAGTGAGAGCGAAATAAATAAGATATAGTTGACCCAGAACTGAAATCGAGAAAAAGACTTGAGGAGATAAAGCTATGTACACGCACATGCAGGAAGCACAAAATTGACCTGGGTCAGTTAGTAATAGCAAAACCCACGTATGATAAAGGAAAAATGAATATTGAATAAAAACAGAAGTTATTTGTTTGGAAAATCAGCTTAAAAGAAAGAATAGTAAGTTTAGGCATGGACCAGCAAATTATTACTAGAGGAGTTTCAAGAGGATATAATAAGTAATGGACAACCAGGGGTACTTAATTTGACGAGGACAGGAAACAGACCTGCAGGGCAGTTTCCAGATCAGATGGTGAACAATCACCAGAAAAGGTTCTCATGTATGCTCCAAGCTTTGTACCAACTTCAGCTCTCTTACCAGCTAGCATATCCATTAGTACAGAAGGTCGATAACCAAACACTCCAATTTCTCCAGCAATGGTTGAACCCATCGAGCAAGAAGTATACTCTCTCTCTGGGAGCTCAGATAAGGCCCCATAAGAGAACCCTGTAAATATTACCTGTTAAGACAAAATTTGCAAGTTAGACTTACAGTAGAAACTTAGACACGGGTGCAGCAATCATTCATACTTAGTGGACCAATAAATCTAAGAAAAATTTTAACAATTCTTTTAAAAGAACCGAACTATAAATAGATCCCTGCTTAAATTTATTATGTCAAAGTTGAATACAATGATCATCAGCAAATATTGAATTAAGCTAGATTGATTGACAACTAATAAAACTAGCAACATAAATTGCAATACAAGATAAATAAGGTACCTGGTCATCGAGAAAGTCTGTACACTTGTAGCAAACCCGCATCCCATTAGATAGAAATATTTCAGAAGCTCCAATATTTGGATATTCCAGCTGCTGCAGAATATTCCTGAAACGTTATTAAAACAGTGTAGTTACCACATACCACTATAAAAATGATAACTGAGTAGTAGGCTTCTAGAAGACATCTGAATTTAAAACTCAATGAAGGGAAGAGTTTTAGCATAAGGAATTAAACATAACGAAGAAATCTGATACTGTTTATATGTTATTGAATTGGTTTCAATATGTTATTTCATTTACTAACTATATCTAAAATAGTATTCTGATTTTCTTTCCAAACTTCTTTTTATGAACTAGCATTGAATAACTTGTTAATTAAATGTTATTAAATACATTGAAATCACTATTCATAAACTCATAATTTTGGAAAGATTAACCATTTTATTTATTCTAAAAGAAGTCCCACGTGAGAACACACTAAAAAAGAAGGGAAAAAAACTTCTAAAATAAGATGGAAAAACATTAAGGATGGGAGAACCAAGGTCTTGAGACATAAATAATGCAGGGGAGTTACAAAAATTACCCTAGACCCGGCTTGCTAATGACAATTTCCTCAGGGATGTGTTCTTCATCCCAAGGTGGAATACTTCTCTCTTTCTCAAGACAATTGATGTTCACGACAACATTTTTTAAATCATCAATGGTTGCAGAAGCACGAGGCTCTATTATCTTGATGACACAGCTGCACAATGACGTTAACTTGGTTGAATACTTAGATACTTCTGACGCTGTTATATCTGTGGGCAAAAGTAATATGCCAGAGAAAATTGATGTTTAAAGTAAATAATATAAATCACAGAAAACTAAACAGTATTCGCTTTTACAGAGGAACAAAGAAAACTAACGAGGTAGAAGAGTTTTCTGGAGCTGGGCCTCATACTCAATCCCAACGACAGGTTCATTTCGTAGAAAGTGCTGCCCAAAGAAACAAGATAGTTACATAAAAAGAGTAATGATATTTATTAAAATACACTGAATCTCATTATAAGTTTTATCGCAAGGCACCTGCAAATATTCATCTCGCAAATTAGTTGATTGCATCTGATCACGTTCCAAATAGGCTGATTCAATCTCTGACATCAGTAGAGCTCGAACTATAGATATTTCACGTTCTGAAAACCCATGAAGTCGTACTCTTGCAACCTGAAACATAATGGGTCATTGAAAGCATATACAACAAACATATAGCACCAAAAATGGAAGATGTTAAAGTTCAAGTCAAAGCATACAGCCATACCTCAATCAGCATCGATTCCAGTGCCTTTACAGTTCCTTTTTCCTTACAGGATGAGCTCATTATAAAAGCTTTCAGTGGAAGAACAACAGGATCTGCTGCAGCTGAGCATGAGAAATATGGAGGATCCTTGCCACGAGATATTTTGAAAAACCTTTGATTTAGTGCCTGAAGGAACATGGATTCTACAAGCAAACTTCTGTAGTCCCTCACTGTTTTCAGCTCATCTGCTGGCATTTTGTAGCTAATCATAACAGCCGACTATTTGGAGGGGGGAAAAACAGAATTAATCAATCATCTCAGATAATTTTCTCAGCTTGTTAATCTAGCAATAACATATTGCATAAATAAAATCAAGGTTTAATGGTGAACTAACCCCAGCAGCTTCAGATTCAACAAAACATGAGAAACACGGCTCGTTGTGTGATGGAATTGAAAATATTGGTACAGAAGGAGGTTCACATGCTGATTTTATATGCCCGAAATGATCTTTTATCAGCTCAACCACACTCTGAATATGTGGGGTCTCCGTTAGATATTTTCAAATCGAACCATTCTCTAGTGATCTCAATACAGAAACATTTTAGACTGATAAAACAAACCTGAGTATCAGAAAAGTCTCCAACTGCAACCACTGCCATATTATGCAAATCATACCACTTCCTGTAAAATTGCTTCACAGTCTCAGCAGACACAGTTTTAATTACCTTCTCCAAGCCAATTGGTAAGCGCTCAGCATACTGCCATCAACCAAATACCATTAGAGACAACATAAAACACATAACAACAAAGTTACTAGTGACAGTTGAAATACTAATATTTCAGATAATAAGTCAGAACAAAAAAAAAAGGTAAACAGAACACAGGATGGATCAATCAAAATACATAACCAGCACATCATTAAGAACAGCATCCAAGGCATACGATAGGGAACCTTCAAGGCAAGAGCATAAACATAAAGTTGACGCAATAAAAATTGAATGGCCAAGGAACACTCTACCTTTGAACCTTCCATCATCAGAGTCCAATGTGCATCCTGCATCCTTCCTGTAGCATTGCGGTTCCCCCTGTACTCTTCCATAACAGCTCCTCTTTCTTTTAACAAATCATCTTGAGAAACTCGTATCTACATAGAAGCAGTAGTCTAGTCAGAAAAGAGAAATTTCGAAGTAAGAAAATAAAAATGTGGAAGGGATAATCAATCAAGGTACCTCGGAACTGAATTCAGCCAATATTGATATGGCTTGAGATAATAGTCCTGGCTTATCAACTGGTACAAATAACTCATATACTGTGTCGTCAGCAGATGTGGCTGCATTTTGACAAGCTCCAAATTCTGCTCCTATACTTTCAAGAAATTTGACAATGTCATGATTTGTATATTTCTTTGTGGCGCTGAAAGCAAGATGCTCAACTATATGTGCAACTCCACGCTCATCCTCCTCTTCCAGAACTGATCTGTCAGAAGCCTGATAATTCAGCTTGTTTCACTAGTATGTCTGTGGCTAATTTATATATTTCAGTTTATATGATAAGAAATGAGATGAAAAATGACAAGGGAATTGATAAGATCTCAAAGAGAAGTGTTAAGAGATTGTATGGATATGAGAACATAAAAGCGTTAAAATTAAACCAAACAAAGATGATTTCATTTAGTACTTGAAGCATAAGAGTTTAGGTTTATGTCATTAGTACATCTCTAGTTCAAAATTTAGACCTTTGCAGTCTCTTATTCATCTGGGTTTTTAGCCAGCTATCAAGCTTCAATTATGTCCCACTTTTTCGTCATCATGGAGTAAACCCATTAATACTTTGTCCATTGCAGAAGTAAGAAAGAATCGGTTCTCCACATATACCTTGAGTGCCAATTTAATAAATTACTTTGTAGGGAACTTTTAGGTTTGACTTCCGCTGTATTTTGCTCACCGGTTTAAAGAATTTCATCTGTCTTCTGTATGGCCAGAGATTATATGGGTTTGCAGTTTCTTTGCTTTTTTCGGGAGGTGTGGAGTCTAAAAGAATTTACACTATCCTAAGGAAGGTGTTTGGGACAGCCATTTTCGTTCGCTCCTCCTACTTCTCTCCAAAAATTTTTAAAATTATTCAAGTTCCGGAAGACACCGGCCAATGGGGATACCTCAGCCTTTGGAGGCTTTGGCCCTTCGCATATGTCATTATCCATGAAATTTCTTTAAAAAACCAATCAAAGAAATTTCAAGTAAACGAAATAATGGGAAACAGGAGTATTTAAACGTAAGCAAGTTATTCATTAAGCAGACTACGAACCATCAATTAAGCGAAAAAACCCATTAATCTTTCACAAATATGTCGATTAATCAAATAACTAAATGCAATCCGTACGCACTACATGTTAACTCAATTTATCAAGAAAAGGGAGAGAGAGAGAGAGAGACAACAAGTACACGCAACGGTTTCATTATCGAAAATTGATCAGCATTTCATTTCTTGCTTCAATGGTGGCTCGAATTCGATTACCCCCAAGTAAAATTCAATTTGGCACCAAACTAATGCTTCAAAGTTTTAATTGGAAAAACAACTGTAAGCGAAATAGAGAAGCAGGGAATAACCTAATAAATTTAGGACGATCCGACATCGAAAGTAGAATAGAGGAGGCAATTACCCGGCCTTGACAGCAAGCGCAAGAGCCGCTCTCATTCTGGGCTTCGAATTGCAGCGAACATAATAACACAAGCCATTATCGAGCCTGCCATAGTCGACACCAAAGGGCTGCTCCGAAAGGGGGGCGTTCAAATCGACGTTCACCAATTTGAGGGACCTGAATCCATGTTTCTTGGCAATCTGTGAAGTCTCCGCCGGAAGCAAATCCATCGGTCCCAAATTGAGCGGAGAGCAGAAGAAAATGCAAGTTTAGCTGGTGAAGAAAAGAGGATGTCCAGGCATGTGGGAGGTTTTTGGGTGCCCGAAGAAGGAGAGGAGTTGAGGAATCAAAGTTTCGGCGGCCCAATTATATTTATGTATATGTATGAATTATGATGCTTCTTATTTGGAGCGGAAATGGGTCAAACAAAATCGCTCTCGCCACCGTTGCAGTAATGGCAAATGCCAAGTTTCTTGATTCCATAAATCATTCTATATATCCACCACTTGGAAGTTAATTGCTTATTAGTTATTGGAATGCGAAACCAAACATTGTTTGTTCAACGATTATTTTTTTTTTCTTTTACCCACCTAGCGGGATTAAGGTATATATCTCTATCAAAATATAAACTCAAAAAAATAATAAATTAATTAATTGATTTTTTGTTATTAAAATTTACTCAATTAAGCATTTAATTTTGGCCCATGCCCTCGTGGCCGTAGTGATGATGAATATGAAATTACATAATTACTTTGAATATTTAATATATCTAAGAGATTATATTACACAACTTGTTTTAGGTTCAAATTATCAATATAAATCTAACTTAACTAGTTATCAATATAAACCTAACTTAACTAATTAATACATATATTCCTGATTAAAAGATTAAAAAAAATTTTGAATTCCTATCCCCACATATTTCAGATTGCAATATTGAAGATCTTATTTATATTTTTCAAAAACTTTTTTTTTTAGATTCACTAGAGGAAATATTTACTCTATGTAATTGACAACAATTAGCTGACGTACATTTCTAAAATATTATAGTTCAAATAAGAGGGTGAAATTTGATATCTACAACTTTTGAAGAGAGCTAAGTTTAGATCGGCCATATCAATGATACAAAATCTTGATTTCTTTATAGAAGAGGAAAAAAAACTAAATTTTCTATTCTCAAGCATTAAACAATTACTAAAATTTCTCAAAAAAAAAAAAAAACGCCATACATCTGGTTTATGAAATGAAACGTAGTTAAAGAGACATTCTTTAGAATTGTTAACAGAAAAACTGATACCCAGATAATATATAGAACATGGAAAATAAAAATTAGGGGCAAAAAGGCTCTATCCATTTAGATTCTAATTCAATAAAATATAAAAAAAAAAAAAGCACATATCCTAAGTTCCTAATACAGACTACTTTTCTGCGGCCTAAGTTCCTAATACAGACTACTTTTCTGCGGCCTTTTTCCTACAGCTACGAATACACTCGTTTATATGTTACAAGGAATTGTGATACTTACTTTAAAGTAGACAGGATTTAAGGTACCAGACGAACTCAGCAAGTTATAGGAAACTTCCCTAGATGATCCTGGGGAAGTCCTGGTAATCTTTCCATTTCCAACTAATCAGGGACGAATAATAAATACGCCACAGCCACAGCTTCAGGTTCAGAACAGATTTTGGATTAGAGGACTCAAAATGCTTGGGATTTAATCTGCAGATACTTTCTGTGCAATCAATTTGATTTCTTTCACTCTGTCATCTACTAGCTTCTGGAGCTGTTCCTCTTGATTAGCCCGAGATTCATCAGTATCGACGCCAGTCGCATTGCTTGTTGATCTGAACATCACAAATGACATCTCTTGATCATAATCTGTAGGAACATCAACCACCTGCTTCCCTTCAGCATCGGAGCTTTCGCCAATTAAATCATCTCGCATTCTACTCCAAACTGCAACAACGAAATCTTCCATGTGCTTGTCAGGTTCGAGACCTAAAAAGACTAGTATCTCCCAACAGTGTAAAAGCTGTTCCTTCGTAATTTTCAAACTTTTCCTAACAGCTTCAATGGCATTGGATGGGGGTAAAAGCCGAGGGGAGGACACTTTCTTTGATAGTCTTCCTAGTTTAAATAGAGAAACAGCAGAATTAACAGCTTCTTGGATGGGTTCGAATCCCTGCAAGCGTTTAATGTCGATGCAAGTTCGCAACTGCAGTAGCTGATTTAATGGCTCTTCCATTGTAAAGTCGTAAACATTTTCTGATACTGCAACATTATTCAGCACCTCTAAAAGGAAACGCCCAAAACCCTTACGCTGGTAAGGAGGGAGTACCAGTATCTGCACGAATACATTACCAGGCATCATTAAATGGTTATGCAAGGACAATGGCATTAAAGATTAAATATTAGTGATCTATCTAACAGGCCACTGAACTTTAAACTTTAAAGTGTTTTGATTTTCTAATCCTTAATCTATTAAAAGTTTAGGGATATATTATACACAATTAAAAATTAAAAGACCGACATATTAGACACTTAATAAACTTCATAAACCTATTAGATACAACTTTGAAAATTCACAAACAGAACTTATAATGTAACCAACATTAAACCACACAGAACTCTAGGGAGTAACAGGGAAAATACAAAATATTAAACCTGACTGAGACGCAAGCGAGAACTATCAGGATAATGGTAGAAGCGATAAAGGGCAGCAAATCCAAGCAGTGTGGAATGAGTGTGCCCCAGCTGACTATTTTTCTTCTGAATAAGGACATACAACTCCCATCTTGAATCAGAAACATCGATAGGGCTGCTGCCTAGTTCAAAAAAAGCATATTTTAGGCTCTATTTAATCAGTCGCTGAAACAATAAAATGAATTTCTAATGACAAATTGAATGAGACATCAAATAAATGAAGAAATACCATCAATAAGAAGAAGAGCAAGAGGTACCAAGCGACTATAGAGGTTTCTTCCAGCCATATTGTCCATAGGCAATCGAATGACCTGATCAGAAGGTAATAAGACTGACCATATCAATGATGTTATAATTATATTACCCGACAAAACAGCGAATACTTGTTTCCATTTGATTGATCAACTTAATCAATGAACTATCTATTTCTACAAGTGAAGGAACCGAGGAACTGAGATGGCTATAAATATACGCTATTAAGAACCATATTCCATAGCCAGGAGGTCAGAAAATACTAACTAGCATGGTAAAAGTGAAACAGGACATCAGATTTGTATCATGTTCCCTTACCCAAAAAGAAACATATGCATGGAATATGGGGGAAAGATGAACGGTACTGGCAGCATGATGAAAAGGAACAAGAAGAAGAAAGAATCAAGAAACTTGGTATTTCACCTCTAGGCATAAAATAACACCTGGAATAATATAAAACCAGCAGTAGGATGCATGAGATATGTCACTAACTGATTAATACAACGATATAAGATGGCATAACTGCACAAGAGCATTGATAGTTTTAATCTCAAATCAAGAGTCAGATCAGCATACTGCCAAAAACCTAGATAGAAAAAAGGCTTATGAAGTTACAGAGAGAAATAAGGAGGCTTGGAGAACGAAAAAGGCATGAACCACTGGAAGCAGAAAAATACCCAGGTAACCTTCTATAATAACAAAGAAAAAAGTTTAAACCATTACAGTAACAACAAACTAGTGAACGGAAAGCACCTCCAAATTAGAATTGGCAGAATGTAAATGATGATTAGAATCGTTAAACTGCCCATTGGAAGCTTTAGGATGCAATACTTCTCCATCTGCGGAAAGAGATCTGCAGTTTTATTTAAAATGGGAACAATACATCATCTGATAAGACATGAACTAATGACAGTAAAACGACAGGTGAGTACAAAATTAAGCTTTCCTAAAAATAGGAACATCTAAGATAAAGTTGAAAGAGGCATTAATTATTACCCAATATAATTGACATCCTTTGAAAAAGTTTGAAGGAAGTCATCTTTGTTGTCCACAAGAGTCTCGGCAAATATATTCTGTTAAACAAGCAGTCTAGTTATAAGAATAATCTCCAAGTATCAAGAGTAACTGGATAATGTATTCCGAACTTCTAAATGTCCACCTGAAGAACAGACTTCAGATCTGTAATTCCCTTACCACCCTGTTAACAAACAACACAAAAATTTAGTGGAAAACATACAAAAATAGAAGAACGGGAAGAAATATTTAATTGAAGAGGGGGAAGAGAGAGGGAGAGAGAGATTTCTCATATCAAAGATAGTCATGCAAACTGATATGAACCATTTTAGAACTTACGTCTGCTGTACTCTGGAAAACAATATCGGCATAGGACTGAAATGAGACAATACTGAACCACACTGTAATCTGCAATAAACATGGTATATATGAATACAACTAAAACCAACATTGATCCATTTTGGATCAATATATCATTCGACTTACACCAAAAACTAAAAGGTTCGATGTATACTACAGATCCAAGTTCTAACCTTCAAACCTTGGTAACCATATATCTTTCCATCTTCATCAAAGAAACTGTTCAAGTCAACTGGGTCAATAGAAAGACTATCTGTACTTCCCACTTCCTCTTTTGTACAAACTGCAACAGCATACAACCGTTAAAATAAAGAATAAACTACCCAAACTAGTTGATTTAAGTAATCGTTTTCTTGAACCCAACCACCAGATTTCCAGCCAAACCAACCCCAACCTATAACACAAAGGACTAGGCAATATTCAACGCTTCGTAAGAAAACTAATTTATCTTGCTAAGGGCCTGGAACTACGGAAATGCATATATATTTTCGTCATTGACCAGAAAGTGAGATGATTATTTTCAAATTAAAGACCAGTCCTGTACACGCGTATGAAACCTCAATTCAACCAAACCACATGAAATGTAAAACATTCACGGAGTTGCTATATAATGAACTTCGTTGGAATAACCTAATGGACGCGATTAAAAAGTGTCAACGGAACCGGAAAAGCTATTCCAATTCCAACCGAAGCAGAATCAAATTCAAAACAAAATTAATTTTCAAATCGAAGCGCGCGGAAAGCAAAATAGGCATACCAAGATAGATTTTGATGCATTCTTTCGCGTCAACACCAGTATCTGCGCCACACCCAGAGATACAAACAGAAAACGGAACATTTCCAGTGAGTTACCAAGGGACGGAGAAGCTCAAAATTAACGAAATGAAGAAGCTAAATTGACTCGAAAAAGTAGCAGAAGAAATGAGAAGAGAAGTTACCGATCTTGGAGAATCCGACGCGACGCTTCTTCTTAATCTCGGCACCTGGATCAGCAGAGGCTTGTTGCTTCTGACCCATCTTGGATTAGGGTTTACTGAGCGGGAAAAGTGGAGACGAGGCGCGGGAAATTCGTCCGGACAAACCGAAAGGAGTGAGCTCTAATATATTTATATATAATACAAACCATGTGGCATCGTGACACCTTCGTAGCGTGCATTTCACGCTCCTGTCAAACCCCGGTTATACAATATTTGGGCCGGCCCATCGGGTCATGGATCACATACGGGTCATGGATCACCATTTTTCACCTTTTGTCAATTATCTATATCTATTGAATAACGAATAGAGATTTGAATCGGAACTTATTGAAATATTAAAGGTTAACTGTATTTTTTTAAGAAAAATATTGCATCCAAAATAAGGATTTGAACCTAGAATTAAACGGTAGAATTATGTTGTCCATCTGATAACGTAGTCGTTTTCTGTTTTCTTCTTTTTAATAAAATTGCTAATATAGCCGTTATCTTGTCCATTTGATAAAATAGCATGTCAATATAAGGTAACATAGTTTTGAAAGAAGAGGGTTTTCTTTTTAAAGATAAAAGCCCACAGGTTGACTAATCTAGAGCAATATTAGGTACCCACAATGATTTAAACCTTCTTTTAACTCATAATTATTATCACTTCTTATGCTTTAGACAACACATAGAAACAGTAGATCAAACTCATAAGTATTATCATTTCATATGCTTTAGACAACACATGAGACAGGGATCGAACTCATTACCTCTTGATTGAAGATATATATCAATTATCTCAAAATTGAAAATATATATCAATTATCTAACAACCTCTTGATTGAAGATATATGTCAATTATCATTAAAATATGCTCGTCTTGGTAATTTAATAAATAATATTAAATCATATGATTTGAAATTCAATTCTAAATTATTTACCCTATTTAGTGTAGGAATGATAAAAAATAAATGTAAATAAATTTATTTATTTGTGTGTTTGAACAAAACAATAGAAAATTCACTAATATATAACTTTAATATTAATTTATTAATTAAAAATTAAAATATGATAAAACAAGTAATTTACCTTAAAATTATGGGAAATTCAACCATTTTTCCAAACACCATTTAAGATCTTTCTTGATTTGAACTTGTAACCTATACTCAAATCAGTGCATAAACTATAGATATATTTATTAACATGCTAATAAGCAGAGTATAGTACCCATGCATTACTACATTGGATACAAGTTAACCTCTTCAGAAAATGTTTGTTTTTCAACAACCAAGATAAACTCAATATCATAAACTTCGGGTAAATAATCTCCCCCGCATAAACCATGTAACAAAATTCATCTCGGTATCAATCAAATATTGGATATTTTAACCCTTTAAAAACTACATTAAAAATAACAAAATTCCAAAGGGGATGTACTGAAATGTAATCCAAAATTGAAATGGGGTCATCATAATCATAAATTTCAAGTGAACCTATTGTGGGTGCAAACCAGAGAGATTAAAGAAAAGCCCGGAGAAGGTCCTCTTTAAGAAAGGGTAAGCTCACTTCCTACCGCGGGTCTTGAGTGCCTGCCTGTTCCTCTTCTTCACACCTGACTTGGCAACCTTGAGACTCCTGTGTACTACGCTAAGCTTTGCGAGGGCAGCCTTCTTCAAGTCCGGGCGGTAGTAATTGTCAGCCACCTGCATAATTCAATAAGTACACTCCTAACTGAATCAATTCGATCTCAATATATAATCAGTTTCAAACAGAGCAGCAAACTACATATTAGCAGTTCATCATCACATCACATTAATATTTAAGCAAGCTCCCCTACCGTAGAACTTTTGAGCATATATTAACAAAAGCTTGATATTATACTACACAAGAATGTAATGGAAAGACAGCACTAAGCTACGGATTAGGGGTATGACCAATCAGGCTATTGTATAACCCATTACTGTAAAAAGCACCTAGAAGCAATAAATATGACATGATAATAAGAAGCAAAGCAATGACATAACTCTCAGGCACATCCAGAAGGGGCACTTGGAAGCAAAACCCATATGCACCATCATTAAGTTAGATAAAAAAAGAACAATGAAATTCATTTCAATTGTTCAAACATTGATAAGCACAATAAATTTAACACTAAAAATAATTATACTCAACTGTCTATGCAATATTCTGTTCCCAATATAGAAAATGAAAACAAAAGGAATGAGGCAATCAGTTTAAAAAATAGACAAAATATTCTCGGTATCAACCACAACATCTTCAACAGCCTAATAGCATAGGCCATGGAAAATTGTGTGCTCAGAAGCCAAGCGTAACAAATATATTTCATCGAAGATGCTGCTACAAAAGCAGTACTTCTTACGTGTTAGCTTCTCATCACTGCAACATTTCACATTCCACTCAATTCCAATCTCAAGGAAAACTATTAAAACAGAAAAGCATTGGGACACACAACGAGACAGAAAATATGCCCACAAACATGGCAATGAGAAGAGAGTTGTAACCAAAGTTTCAAAGCGGACACAATGCATATTTTCTAACAGAATAATTCATTGTTGACACTAACTAAGCACAGTAAATTATTGAAAAAATTAATGAAATATAGACCGAGGAAAATTGTGTGCTCAGAAGCCAAGCGTAACAAATAGATCTCATTGAAGATGCTGCTACAAAAGCGGCCCTTCTTACATGTTAGCTTCTCATCACTGCAACATTGCACATTCAGTTCAATTCCAATCTCTAAGAAAACTATTGAAGCCGAAAAGCCTTTGGACACCCAAGGAGACAGATATAAAAGCCCACAAACATGGCGATGAGAAGAGAATTGTAACCAAATATTCAAAACAAACACAATGCAGAATACCTAACAGAATAATTCCTCGATGACAATAACTAAGCACGGGCAATTATTGAAAAGTTAATGAAATATAGACCATGAAAAATTGTGTGCTCAGAAGCCAAGCGTAACAAATAGATCTCATTGAAAATGCTGCTACAAAAGCAGCCCTTCTTACATGTTAGCTTCTCATCACTGCAACATTGCACATTCAGTTAAATTCCAATCTCTAAAGAAACTATTGAAGCAGAAAAGCCTTTGGACACACACAAGGAGACGGAAAATATGTCCATGGCGATTAGTAACCAAATATTCAAAACTAACACAATGCAGAATATCTAACAGAATAATTCCTTGATGATGCTAACTAAGCACGGGCAATAAGAGATAAATACAGGGAAAATTAACAAGTGGCCGGTTCTGAACTTATTTGCCAAGAATCAATTCCAACTGAACGAGAATGAACTAAAAAACTGAAGTTGCTAGGTACCTGATTAATGACAGCCTTTGCCATACGTGGAAATTCCTTTCTCATGACCGATCTGTGGAGCAAACTGGCGGGTTTGTTCTGTTTCTTTGCCTTTGTTGTCGCGAGCAGCACTGACAAATCCTTGCCTCCGGGCTGGATGGTTACTGTCTTACGGTTTGCCAAGCCTAAAAGAACCCACAAAGAAAATTCCATATGCAAATAATCAATAAACCCGACACACTGAAAGAACTAAAACAAGATCGAATAAATATTCCGGTAAGAAAAAAGTACAAAACACAAAACACAAATCGTTTACGGGGTTAAACTGGTCGAAGTGGTAAGCAATTGGAGATATATCATGATAATGTTGGAAAATGAAACTACCTCATATTTTCCTCAAGCTTACACGATTATACTAAACAAGTAAAAAGGAGAGCAGTAGATTATAATGTATAATCATACCGGAATGCTTGTAAGAGTTGAGGTTGTAGAGATTGTTGGGCTCTTTGCTGAATTGCACACCAGCATTGCCTCTGCCAAACTCCTTAACAAGGAAGGAGTTGTTCTTCTTTACGATTTCCCATACCAACTGCCCCGGAACATTCGCCATCTACAAAAGGGTTCGAAGAACACTATGAGAACAACAAATCGGATGAATAAGAAGCAACAAAGAAAAATATACTTCGAAGATTAATAACGGATATCAGCAATAAAAGAAAGGATCGGACGATGCCAGTTGATATGAATATAGAAAATTGAAATCCGAAAAGGGGGAGAAATCTGATTGAAGAGGATGAAACGGAAGGTGTAAATGAGATCTCAAGGATCGAAGATCGCACCTGTGCTGTAACTAGTCGAAGAGCGACTCAGTAACAGAGAAGGGTACGCCGGTTTCGTCTGCCGCTATCGGGAGCTCCAACTGATCTTTTATAGTGGAAGTTTATCCAAAAACCCTAGAATTGCTATAATTAAAATATTGGTTAAATATTTTAGTTTTGACTTCCTTTCAAATTCGGGCGTTTGGTCTAGTGGTATGATTCTCGCTTTGGGTGCGAGAGGTCCCGAGTTCGATTCTCGGAACGCCCCTTTCTGGTTTCAATCCTATTTTATCATTCCACGCACTTAGTTCCTTTGTGTATATAAATTAATGCTTGTTTTTAGGAGAAAAAAAACGGTTATAAAAATTAATACTTGATAACAAAGTTAATCTTAAAATTTATAAAGGATTTTATTAGTATTTTATTTATTCATTTAAATACTGGGTTTATTATCGAGTTTTAGAAATTTTTTTAGTACAACATGTGGGGATGGGGATTTGAACTCATGACTATTTGGTCAGATGCCTTAACCATTTGAACTATGCTCAATTTAACGAGTCGATATTTTGAATGATAAGAAGTGTGACATATAGTCAATGCGAGCTTAACTCAAGGGGCAAAACATCTAGTTTATTTCCTAAAAATCGAAGGTTCAATCTTTCATTTATATCTTTGTTGTAGTAAAAAATAACATGTATACCATTTATGAATACTCTGATTGCAAATTGGTTTTATTTAATTTTGTGGGAGTGCATTAATTATCAAATATGTTTAATATTTTGAAACAAAAATTCTATCCTATCAATTTTGACATTTACGATTTACTCCGTTTTAAAAAGGACGTCTAAATTTGAGATAAGAGATTTGGATAAAGATTCATTACTTTTTTTGTTTTTTTTTTTGTTTGTTTTGAAAGAAAGTTCCTTATATCTTTTTAACAGTATATAAATACTTTTTATTTAGTACGATTGTATATGAATACGTAATCCTACTAGTCTTATTAAAACTAGAACATGCAATGTACCGTACATGATACATCTTAGTGTAAGAATTTGAGTATATATCTACCATCTATATTGATCTCCAAGCGATATTGTCACTATTGCACCTCCAATAGACTTGTTAAAAACTATAATAATGTTGGAAGGTACTCCATTTATATTATACTTTATAATAAAATAACAATATTACAGACATGCAATATCCAAATAAATTATGCTACACCACATAGCTTAATATGATATTAACATAGATAAAAATGAAAAAAAGAAAATGTAGTGAGATTCTTATCTCCATGAGTGTCGTCTATATCCAATCATATCATTCCAAATTAATATAACATATAATCTAAGACACCGAGGCGAGCTTGGGGCAATCTCCATCCCCGTCCAGCATAATTGGATTTTTATTTTGATTTGTTGAGATTATATCTAGTTTTTTTGTTTTAAAATGATTTAATTAAAAAAAATAACCCTTTTTATAGAATATAAGATAAATATGTATAATTAAATGCATATGTTGGTTGGTTTTTCCATCCAACAAATCTTTAATGGTTATAAAAATTAAAACTAGGGTGGGAAGAGAAACGGAAAGGAATTTGAGGTTTTTAAAATTTGATAAAATATGAATTAAATTTAATATATTAATAATATTATTATTATCAAAATATTAAATGGAGACCCCAGTTTGACTTCGTATCAGGGCAGGTACTCACAGGGATCGAGTCCCACGAGGTTTTTGTCATTCCTACCGGAATTCATACTTTGACATCCAGATTTGTAATTTATTTTCATTTTTTAACAATACCCTTAAAAAATCCGTTGAAATTTGAAATAATAAAGAGATGGAAACAAGAATAAGAATCAAATGGAAGTCTGACATCAAAAGATAATTTTCGAGTCTTTAAAAGATACACAACTGTTTCATATACAAAAGAAGGTGGAGAACCAAAATCTAAGAGCTAAGAAGCCTCAAACATGAAATAATTTGGTATATTGGCATCTTACTTTCCCTAGTCTAAAAGCTACTGAATATCTTAAAATGTATATGGTCCAAATTGTAGCTAAAGAGGGCAAAAATGAGGATCAAATCTTATTTCAATTAATAAATCAGAATCAGTGGTGTTGTGACGTTTTACCATCTTGTTTGGATTGGATTCAGAGCTCAAGCTTTGAGTTACCGAGCTGGCTGAACACGATGGCCAAATCCATGCCTTGAACCATGATGGGAACAGCTGTGGAGTAAGGGCACTCCTCTGAGAAACCAGCCTTCCCAGATTTCTGCACTTTCTTAATACAACTCTTGAACTTCTCATGACATTTAATATTTGTTAAACCTGAAAAACCCACATGATAGAAGGTTATTGGTCTTAAAACACAACATACTAAACAGATGACTTTCAAGTTCCAACTGTTATTAATCCTCCCAAAGTCTAATGAAACTAAACAAAACACGATAGACCAACTACTGCAAACCTGAACAAATAGATGTAATGCCACAAGTTTCAAATATGCAATTTCTCAGATAAATCGCAGATGTCTAAGATGCAAACACTGGTGCCAATTGGCCATGCCTTAAAATCATCCAATTTTATATCTAATTTGCAGTTCAATAATTGCCTGTAGCCTGTAGGCCAGTAGCTTCAGCAATCCAGTAACAAACAGAAACATGCTATGTGCATGATGGCAATAACTGAATTATTCATAACCACTTACTGATATAATCCACCCAATGATCGCCATTACGATGGCTAAACAGTAAAGTCCTTGCTGCAACATGCATTTGGACGGACTAGTGAGCGACAGTTTGTAGACTACTACGAAATTGCACGAAGGATTCTACTCCAAAGTTGCAAAAAAATTTTTAGACTATTTCATTAATTCATTCTAGTATACCCCGTATAGGCATTTTGAAGATGAAAATCAGCCTCTACATCCTGGCAGTACAAGGAAGCACATCAAACCTGAGGTATCCAGAGGCTGGCATTTATAACAATAGAAGAACTTTGGGAACTTGAAAGAATATTTTGCAGCTAAGAATAGCTAATAATGAATTTTATTTATTCATTTAATTCTAGTGGGTTATTTATACAAGGATAAGTGTCCACAAGTGGCATCATTTGTGCAGTATAGTGAACACAAGCTAGTGGGATACTGTTTTCTCCTTTTTGCGAGTTTAGCACACGATATCAGTCTATCTTCGATAAAGAAATAAACTGGGAGGACTCAGGTTTAGAAGACCAACTCATTATCCTCTCTACCATTATTAGTCTGATCAACCCAGCAAATCACAAGAAGGGACTGAGCTATTTGACATCAGTTTTCTTGTATGGAAGCAGATATTGTCTTTGGTTTGGTTCATATAGAATTCACTGATAGATGTGGGTAAGGCAGAAATTGGAGGCTTGGAGTTTGAAGACATACGGCCATCTCGTGCTAAAAAACAGAGGCAGATTTTAGAAGGCTAACGCACCTAACTCCCAGAATTTTGCTACTTCAGAGTTTCGTTGAGAAGCTGAGGATCGTTGGTCACTTTAAACTAAATTTGAAGCTGAGGATCAGGTGTTCAAAACCTCCTTTGGTTGGCATGAGCGTCCTTGATTTTTTAACGGGAATTTTATTGGAGACCATAAATGATTTAAGGGGCATAGAGAAAAAGGGGAAGCCATCCATGGCCCCCCACTCACCGTTGACACCTCTATCCATAAAGAACTTGTTAAGCCATTTTCGCTTCTTCTATTCTACCTCCCATACCTGTTTGATACTGATTATTTGTTTTTAGATAAGAACCTGTTTGATACTAATTACTAAACGCAATTTTTTTGGTTTGTTGACAACTAGATCCTGCTCCCCCCCCATGCTCGGCAGATAGAAATTGTGGTTACATGTTTGAAGGTCTTTTACAAGGTGTGCAGTAGAAAACATACAAATAATGCCAAAAAAAAAATGCTCATTCAACAAGAAGATGCCCAGATTTCACCCGATTCGCGGCATTCGCCTCACAGTAACTAAAAACTAAACCGGATTATAGATCGATGGGTAACATGACGAGCAAATTCTCTACGCAGAGAATAAATGCGAATCAGAGAAAGGGCACAATAAGATAATATAGCTATAGATAGGCAATGACCTTTTCTTTCAACACATTCGTCATGAACTTTGCAACAGGCATCAAGATCATCGCAAGGCTTTTCACCAGCACAACCCGTCCATCCTACTCCGCAGAACTTTCCGTACCGAATCCCAACAGCTAAATTTTTTAAAATGAAAGAACGAAATTAATGTGCGAGTATAAACTAAAAGTAATAATAATAACAATAGAAGACGAATTTCAAAGAAAAAAAGTAGAATATTCTCACTATTGCAGTTAATTGCGACACAAGTCCTGCTGCATTCAACCTATCAGCCAACAAAAATCAGACGTTAACAACCAAATCGTCGAACAGAAGCCAAACAAACTCAGATTCTTTCACATCACGCGAAGGTTGTGGTACGGAATCATACGAGCAATAAAGGAACAGAAAGAAACTCGAGATCCAAATGAACGAAAATAAGATCTCTAATTCTCCCACATAACTTCTGAAAAATCACGTAAAGTCCAGATTTCGAATGATTTGCAGAATAAGACGGGCATTACCCGAGATTCATTGGAGGAACACTCGGAGACGACGCTGAGAAAAAGGAGGACGAGGAGAAACGGCGATGAGAAATGCTTGCGAATGGGAATGCTGGGGTGACGGACCATCTCCGGTCGGCTTTTTCAGATTTCGCTGCGAAGTTATTCTATGGCGTGTCTCCGTCGTCTCGTCCGGCTCCCGTCTGGTTGACTCTGCAATATGAAGATAAAATATTTCTTCGATTGGTCTGCGTCTAAAAATCGTTGTCTTCTTATATATATAATCACCATTTCAATGCTTACGAGGGAAGTGACAATTTTTGTTTTTCTTTTTGAGAAAAATATGTTTATTCAAAGTTTTTTTAGTACCACTTAGGCTATGCTCGCTTTCTTGAATTGATATTATGACGGGACATTCTTTATACTTTTTGTTTTATCTAAATTTGTCTAATATTAGCTAACATATGCTTGATGCATAAAAAAAATTAAAAAATATTATTTTTGTACAGAAATGAAGGTGTAGAGATTTGAATGTTCAATCAAAATAAAAATTACAGGTGACTTTAACATTAAGATGCTGTAAATATTGTATATTAATAGAGATAATTAATAATATTTATATCATAGCATTTTAAACTCCCTAGATACTTTAAAAAATCATTTTTGAGAAATTATACACAAGTTCTCATTAAAAATAAATTTATAATATAAAATACTTTAATGGTAAATATTTTGTTAATATTCTCAATTAAATCATTAGCATATTAAAAAGCAATATCAATAATCAAATGAACACTTACTTATTAATATCATACAAAATTCTATGAAATTAATCGAGAGGTAGAAAACTAGTTGAAACGCTCTCCAATATAATAGAAATGGTATCAAATTTCATTGTTAGAAAATATCAAATATAACATGTTTTTAAGAAAATAAAATAAAATCTCTCTCTACAATATTCTCCAACCAGTCCACGTGGCACCCTAGAGTGGAACCCAACTTCATCCGTTACGCTGACAACGAAGGATGAGCTCTGACTTGGAACGATTCACGGGCTCCTGCCTAATTGTTTTACAAAATCAAAATATTTTACTTTTGAAAATTTTCGAGAGGAGAGGGGAAAAAAATACCGCGATAAAATTAAATTAGATAATTGATACACGAATTATAGGGTGAATTCCAATTCTTCAGCCATTACAATTGCTTCGACATTTCAACTCATTAACTCTTTGATTTGAACAATAAATTTGGTCCAAACTTGTAAATAATTTATTAGTCTTATCTTTTTGTATAAAAGAATCATCTTAGTAATTATCATGAATTATTAACAACAGTCTGAATCCACTCCAAACTAAACCCAACCTACTACAAATACAAATACTTAATCATATAGAATATAGATACTTGTTCAAGTAAATCAACAAAATAAATACTTTTATACGGTTCATGTGAAATATTTTATAAAAAGTTAATGGTAACAAAAAGTTATAAAAATTATAATAAAATATCAATAAAATTTGGGAACCAAAATAGTAGCTAGTGGGTGAAAAAAGAAAGAAAGAAAGAAGATACCTGAGATAGCATATATACCTCTTGTTCTACGTACAACCTGCAGATCATCTGGTAAAATGTTGCAAGAAAAAAGCTGGAAAGTTGCAGCAAAAGCTATATCTTGAATGGACAAATTAGATTTCCAGATCAGAATTAATAGCTGGATTTATCAAGAATGTGTGTCAATTAAAACAATGCTAAGATGCATTATGGTCCCTCGAAATTCATGGATTATTATTAATCTATCAGAGTTGCTCACAGAATTCTCAACTTCATAATGGAAAAAAAATTGTATGCGGAGTACCCGCGAAAAGAAAGGGGAAGTCGACATCGTGAATATCCCTTTGACAAATTACCAAGGCCATTCTCAGACATAATAACCTGTGAATGTAAAGCCCCTTCCTACGATCTCACCGGCGCAGAACCATGCAAAGCACTCTAGCCCAAATAAGGCGGCAATGCCAGCATCTTCAACTTTCAGCTCCTGCCTGTTCTTCCATAAATTTTTGACGTAATCAAGTTCTTTCCAGAATGATTCGCAACGACCTGGGATGCTGCATAATCAGCGTAGTTGAAAAGGTCAGTGGTAATACAACGGTCTAATGGTTAGGGCAGATAATGATTAAGTATTGCTGATAATCAAAAAAACTCAATACAAAATAAAACCAGTGCAGCAATAAAACCGGTAAGGGTTCTGCTATCATATTTATTTGTATTAAAAGGCTAAAAGGTAAAAGATTATGTAGCAAAATACACGAGGGATTTTGAATATCAAAGGGATTTTAGTGTAAAAATACAATGGCTCTAAAGGCTAAACAGAAAAATAGAGGCACAAAATATCACATACATAACCGCTATAACATTATAATACATTATCCAACAGATGGGGAAAATTTAGTTGAGGTAACACAAGTTGACCCTGACACTCACGAATTGGGTAGGAAAGATCCATTGGCACCTTTTTTTGGCATCTTAATTGATTAAGGAGGGATCCATTTTCGTGTCTATGGAATAATCATTCTACAAATGGAAATAGTTGAACGACATTACTTGGAATCACTCGTTCAACAAGAGGTAGAATTAGAAACAATTTAAAAAAAAGTTTTAAAAGAATCCAAAAATTGATGAACAGGCAAATGAAGACACAACCCACACAGTTATATTGGTTGGATACAAGTGCAAGATACTCAAACTAAGCTAATGGACATTATATATATCCTAAAAGAACGTTGAATTTGAATCATGATAAGAACACATAACATGAACACAGTATAAATTCTTCCACAACCACATTAACCAAAGGAAAAATCTAAATATAACATGAGTATTGAAGGTAATAACCTAGCAAGCCGAGTATACAACAATTGCTTTGAAAGCAAGTTGCATTTTTCCACAGTAGCAGGTTCTTGGATGTATTGCTTGTTCTGCTCCAATAATTGCTTATAATAGGAACACCCGTGCTTCAAGGCAAATTGAGAAGCTTGAGTGGCCTTGGATTGCAACTGATGCAACTTGGAAGCCATCAAATCCAAAATAAAGCTTAAAAAACTGCAGCAAAGACACCAAATTTAGAGAAGACATACTTTTCAATCAACGCAGGAAACAATAACATATTTATCAATCTTAAAGACTGAGGAAAGCTTAGTAATCACACATTCATAACACTTCCAAAATAATTTCTTCAAGAGATCTAAAAGCCCACTGCTACGTGTCAAAAAAATCTTCTGAATTAAACACAAATCAGCGTCTAATCTAGCTGCTGAAGAGCAGGCAAAATGGAGGAACAGACATTCTGCTACTGATACGCACAGTCCACAGATAAGATCCGGATAAACCATTCCGCCCCAAATCACATCATTTCCTCCACAAAACCAAGCAATGTAAAAATTTCGTCTGGTCGATTTTCAAAACAAAAAGTGCCTCAATAATTCATTTCTCCAGACTAGTCTGATAAAATACCAAAACCCTAATCAATTTCCAGCATCCGATATTAGAAATCACGATTCAAAACACACACATATCAACCGAAAACGAAAATTTCATCAAACTATTCCGCAAATAAGGCGAAATATCACAGAGTAGATAAGGAGATCGTCGAGAAACGAGAAAAAAAGGGCAGAGGATACAGGAAAAGGGCAGAAGGAAAGACCAGAATCAAACGCGGGGGGAAAGCTACAAATCCAAAAGAGAGTAGAGAATGTGAAGGGCGTTCACCTTCAAGAGACGATGACGGAGGAATTTGAGAAATGTAATAGAAGTGTGTGCTTCCTCTCGCTGGTAGTTTGAGAAAGGCGAGCTGCGAGACTGCGAAAGAAAGAGGGAGGGAATTTCAATGCACCCGGCTCTGTTTGCCCTCGGCCCATACCAATTTACCCCGTTTTAAAACTGATAGGGCTATTCTCGTAAATGTGACCGACAAAAAACAAAAATTGTCTGTTGAAGTTGAATGTGAACCAATTATAAGGGGAACATTACAAAAATAGCACACAAAAAAACATGGATTTATTATTTTTATATATAGAGTATCAGGTTTAAAATATTACAAATGAAATTTATACAAGTGAGACCAACATAAATGTGACGTTAAAAAAACAAAAAGTAATGATATTTTTATAAATATATATTTATTTTATGTCTTTTAGTATACTTTTCATTATCTAAATTTTGGCTAAATGCAATTCACTGACAAAATCACAATTGCTAACGTAAGCTTAGCTTGGTCAAGACATATTGCTCATCTTAACTCAATAGAAATTGACATATGTTTCTGATCAAAAGATTATGAGTTCGAATCTTCCGTCTCACTTATTGTACTAAAAGAAACACCTTGATCAGTAGTAAGAAGATTCGTGTTTAATAATTATAGGACGAGCGATTGTATTATCAACATTTAGGATAGTTATATGTAAGGTGTATGAACCATGATTGTTGGTCTCATAGTTTTGACTAAAAATTTTCTTGTTATATGAGATATAATTCTTACCCTTATAGTTCGGATTTGGATCCATAGGTTAACGTGTCCATTATTTTAGTGAAAAGTAATCAAACCATATGTTAAATCAATTTGAGCACAGTACAAACCACATTCTTTTTCACCCTTCAATATTCCTCTCTCCCCCCCTCTTTTTAATGAGAAATTTTGCTAGATAATTATCCTTTATTAAGGATCTAAATAAGTCTTCTATTGGAGGTTTAAACATCAAGATTCAATTGATTTATCTCTGCCATAGTAATTAAATGGGTTCACACAAGGGTTTAGGAAACGAAAAACAAATCACATAAAAAAAAGTCACCCGAGTCAAGTTTCCTCAGTTATATCAAGTATAAAACTAAAAGATAGACACTTCGATTTGAAATCATTTTGTCAACTTCAGTCAATTTGGTGGCCGAGTTTGCCAAGTTTGTCATAAATGATAAAAGTAAGACCAAGGATAGACTAGAAAAGGAAAAAGCAAATCAAGTAAATCACCAAAGAAGCCCAAATACCAATATCTTACGATATGATACAGTCAATATATTTACCAGTAATCCCCACAAGAGCATTTGCCATCTTTAAAGTGATGAAACCGCTTATTATCTCTAACAATCAACTCTCTCCCAACAATCTTTGACATAATCTTGATTGCGTTATGGCAGTCACCGCAGATCCGAAGATTCTTGATGATCCTCAGCGTCGTTCTCGCTGGCGTACTGATCAATCCATAAGCAATGGCCAACCGCTCGCTATGGTACTGCAAAGCCTGCTGTTTAGCCTCTTCATCAATGTCATGTAGCACATATCTTGTATCTGGCACATACCCTGCTTCTCTCATTTGTCCACTCAATCCCTTTAGCTTCCCTTCACCCTCTTCCTTGTAAGGCATTGCACATCTGAACTCCCTCACCCTCTCCTTCTCTTCCAGCATGTTGGTAGCTGATTGCTTCTTTGGTGGAGGGATTGGTGGCGTGGTAGCTGTGGCCACGATGGACGGGTCAAGAGCGAGCATCAACTCTTCAGCTCGATCTTCAAGCTCCATATCTCCATGGATTCTAGCATAGTTTCTCAGGGCATCCCAGATCATGATTTTGGGGTCAATGGGCATTTTCTCAATGAACTCCACTGCTTCGATCAAATGGCCAGATTTCCCAAGAACGTCAACAACTCCTAGATAATGCTCCATTCCAGGATTGGTTCCGTATTCATTTTCCATCGAATTAAAGTAAAATATACCTTCCTCCACAGCTTCGGCCATGGCACAAGCTGCTAAAACCACCAGAAAAGTTTCTGAATTTGGCTGCAATCCCACCTTCTTCATTTGCTCGAACAAAGCCACCCCATCATCTCCTTCCCCGTTCTCTGCATACCCCTTGATCATCAAATTCCACGTCCTTATATCCCTGTCAGGCATTTTTTCAAACACCCTGCGTGCATCTTTCATACAGCCACAACTCGAGTACAATTCAATCAACTTATTGTTCAATTCCACATCACCACGAAACTTGGTTCGTTTCAACAGCCCGTCCACTCTTCTTCCAGCATCAAGCAACTTTAGATTCCCACACGAATTCAACAAAGCAGTAAAAACACCATAATCGGCATCAGCACCATGGCAAATATATTCCAGAGCATCCGTTACCTTACCCTCCTCGCATAGAGCCACTAAATCCGCAGTCGACGGAGGACTAAAAACTGAATTGCTCGTCTGATTCTGAGACTTGGAGAGAGCGTTCGTCGTGCACTGGCCGTCGTACCGACGAGCCGCCTTCCGATTACGGGCATTGGAGAGAGCGTTGATGCACGAGGGCGTCGGCCGGAAGGATTTGGAGCAGTGAGAAGGGGAGAAAGCGGAGGATCTGGAGCAGTGAGATATGAAATTGGGAGAGATAATGGAGTTTGGAGCGGTGGGAGAAGGAATCGAGGAAGCCATTGCTGTGCTGTTTTTGTTATCTTAAAAGGGAGAAAGGAATACAGAAGATGGCCAAGAGATTTGGTGAGAGAATAATGGTACATGAAAAATATCTTCATAACGATTTAATCCGTCCATTTAAAGTTTAAATTACTATCTTAATACATAGCAATTTTTTTACTAACATCTAAAATTAGAGTTAGTAAAGAATTTAATAAATTTGTATATCAGATCGATAATTTTTTTTAAACCATTATAAACTAAACATGTTTACATAATTAAAAAATCACTTTTTACTTTTTAAAAACCATCTTATTATTTATTTTCATTTTTTTTAATCGCTCAATACCTACGGCAAAGGAAGAATAAACTCTAAACACTGTGCATGCAATTAAAATAGTTTGCGGTGTTTTTGAACGCCTACAGGTGACAACTTAGCGCAAAAATCTCAATGACAAAAAAAAAAAAAAAGTTTTTGATTTTATTAAATAATAGAACTATTAAGGAAAAAAATAAGTTATAAAATGAATGGATTTTATTTCTAAAATATTACCTTTGATTTTTAAGATAAATTTTATTTCTTATATAGCATACTCCAACGTAAGATATATTTTTTCTTCCGGACATTTATCAATCTATTATTCTTCTACATCCTATTTTTCAGACTAATAAATTTCTCTGTCAAACTCATCTCTTTCTCTATCTCTCTAACATTTTGTTTATACATATTAAATAATGTTAAATTTTGAAAATCATACCCATTAGAATTAAAAAAAAAAAAAAGAATAATACATCCAATTTTTATAATAAAAAAGTTATCAGATGTGTGTGAAAGAACACCACTAGTGTCGCCTCCACCTCCAATCCAAATTTCGATCATTCTAATTTTTCAACAGAAATTGAGCAGAGGAAACATGCAAAGTGGGAATTCAACATAATTGTCCAAACAAAAAACTCAAAACTAATACAAGAACCGAACCAGAAAAATGAAAATTCAAAAGATTGGCAAAATATATACACATCAGGTGAAATCAGGGAAAATATGATTAAATTAAAGAAACAAAAAATTAAAATAAATAAGTCCCTCCTGCAAAAAAACAGTATTTTTAATGTAATATATACAAAAACAATGTAATAATAACCAAAGCCTAATATTTCTATTTTCTATTTTTAATAAATTCATTAACAAAACTCTTTAGACCCAATTATATACAAACTTAAAAACATATAAACAGGAGTAATAAACTTATACTAATAGAAAAACAACACTTCCTTGAAGCTTCAAATAAGAGAGAACAAAAGCAAATTTCGGAAACGTATTGATCAAGCAAAAAACAGTATTATAATCCTAAAAAATACAAAGACGAGTAAAGAAAAAAAAATTAAAGTCAAAATTAATTGTAAAAACAAGAATTCTTAAAAGGATTGGGTAAAAAACAACAATAAAGATGAGCAAATCGTAGAACAATTTCTGACCCTAAACATCCATTTTAGAATCATACAAAAAGGTGCAAAAATAAAAAAAGATAAGATGAAAACTAGTTGGTGAATACACAACAAAATTTTACAACTGCAAAATCATAACCATTCCTAAAACGTCAAACGAGAAAGAAAATCTAGGAAAAATAATATGGAATACAGTAATAAAGATAATCCAATCTAAAAGCAATAAAACAAAGTTCTACACCCAAAATTTGTTCGAAAAAGCAAACATTATAAAGTAAAAGAAAAAATAACAATTCCTAAAAACTTCAAACAAGAGAGAATAGGAACAAACTTAGGGAATAAAAAAACAATAGGCTCGACTGCAGCAATATGACCACCCATAACGTAGGACCATTTAAAAGAATGTAAAGAAGACTGAAGAAAATAAAATGGAAATTTGTAATTCAATACAGATCAACCAAGTAAAAATAGAACATAATAGGAAAACAACACTTCAGAATCCATAACGTACCGTTTTAAAAACAGAAAAACAATAGTAAGAGAAAAAGAAACAAAACATTAAAATATTACAGCATAATAGAAAAAAAAAAAAAGATAGGAAAAACTTAACAAAAATAACTACCAAGCCATTTGATCCTTCTAGAAAATCAACGAAGACTCCAAAGAAATAGAAAAAGATATACTGATAAAACACAAGGCTAAATGCCGCTGAATTTGAAGTATATAGAACGACAAAAAGTAAATGGAATGCAACAATCAAAATAAATCAATAGTATATAAGAAAACAGTTAAAAACTAAATCGGAAGACATTTCACAAACAAGTAAATGGATAGATCGTAAGTAAACAGGCCTCTCAAAATATTAAAGCAACCATGAAATATAGAAGCATCTAGCATATCGAACACAACAAATCAAATGTTTCAAATTATTGATTATGAGAAGAAAAGCATCAACTACCACAAGACTTGTGAGGAGAAAAATGTAGATATCATTAATAATGAAGACCATTCAGTCTATCAAGTTAGGTAAATATAAAATGACAGTGAATATAAGCAATTGCCAACTTGTGCAGCTAAACCAGTTAAGGCATATACTAGCATGAGTTATATTTCTCATATATATATATCCTCACCCCTCGTATCGTTGAACTAAAAAAAATAACCCATATAGTTGTATTTCTTAAAAAGAAATTTTGCAGATAATTATAAGCTCAACAAATAACTTGGTCAATGGTCCCATTGAGGTAACCAATATTTGGGGACAAATGCTTCTATTGATGTATTTGATATGTAGGGACAATGGTTACATCGAACACAACCAATATTTTTGGGACAATGGTCCCATTGAGGTAACCGATAATTGGGAGAAATGGTTCTATTGATGTTATTCGATATTTAGGGACAATGATTCCATCGAGGCAACCAACGATGCCAAATATTTCGGGACAATGGTTCCATCGAGACACCCAATATATCAAGACAAATGGTCCCATATAGGCAACATGAGACAAATGGTTCTATCAAGGTATCAAATATTAAGGGACAATAGTTCTTTTAAGGCAACCTATATTTTGGAACAAATGGTTCAATCGGCATAATTGATATTTAAGGACAATGGTTCCTTCGAGACAACCATACTCCCTTCTATTTACTGCTTGCCACATCACCAATGTATTAAAATGTAGCGAGGTCCATTCCTTCAATTATTGTATAATGAAAGGTAATGTGGTACTCCAGCAGTACCATAAATTTTCCCACATTTTGGCATCTGATATTTAGGGACAATGGTTCCATTTGAGGTAACCGATATTTGGGGACAAATGGTTCAATTGATGTATTCGATTCCATCAAGGAAACAAATATTTCGAGACAGATCGTTCAATTGAGGCAACCAACTTTTCAGGACACTGGTTCCTTCCATTGACACAACCGATGATAACCAATATTTCGGGATAATAGTTTCATCGAGACACCAATATTTCAAGACAAATTGTCTCATATAGGCAACCAATATTTTGGGACAAATGGTTCTATCGAGTATAAAATATAAAGAGACAATAGTTCTGTTAAGGTAACCAATATTTTGGGACAAACAATTCTATCGAGGTATCTGATATCTAAGGACCATGGTTCCTTCAAGGCAACCAATATTTTAGGGACAATGGTCCCATTGAGGTAACCGATATTTGGGGACAAAGAGCTCTATTGATGTATTCGATATTAAGGGACAATGGTTCCATCGAGTAAACCAATATTTTGAGACAGGTGGTTCAATTGAGGTAACCAACTTTTCGGGATACTGACTCCATCGAGGCAACCAATGATGCTAGATATTTAGGACAATGGTTCCATCGAGACACCCAATATATCAAGACAAATGGTCTCATATAACCAACCAATATTTTGGGACAAATGGTTCTATCAAGGTATCAAATATTAGAAGACAATAGTTCCTTTGAGGCAACCTATATTTCAGGACAAATGGTTCTATCGAGGTATCTGATAATCAAGGACAATGGTTCCCTCAATGCAACCTATTCAAGGACAATAGTTATTTCGAGGCAACCATACTCTCTTCCATTTACTGTTTGCCACATCACCAATGTATTAAAAATGTTGTGGGGTTCATTCCTTCCATTTATTGTGCAAATGAAAGGTAGTATCGCACTCCCGCAATACAACAAAATTTCCCCTATTTTGGTATCCGATATTTAGGGACAATGGTTCCATCGAGAAAACCAATATTTCGAGATAGATGGTTCAGTTGAGGCAACCAATTTTTCGAGACAATGGTTCCATCAAGGAAATCAATGATAACTCATATTTCGAGACAACAAATATTTCAAGAAAAATGGTCTCATATAGGCAACCAATATTTTGGGACAAATGGTTCTATCGAGGTATCAAATATTAAGGGACAATAGTTCCTTCGAGGCAACCTATATTTCAGGACAAACGGTTAAATTGAGGTATCTGATATTTAAGGACAATGGTTCCTTCAAGGAAACCTATATTTAGGGACAATGGTTCCTTCGAGGCAACCATACTCCCTGTCATTTACTACTTGCCACATCATCAATGTATATTAAAAATGTTCTAGGGTCCATTCCTTTCAATTTATTGTGCAAATGAAGGGTAGTATGGTATTCCCGTAGTACCCAAAATTTTCCTCTATTGTTGTATCCGATATTTAGGGACAAAGGATCCGTTGAGGTAACCGATATTTTGGGACAGATGGTTCTATTGATGTATTCGATATTTAGGGTCCATCGAGAGAACCAATATATTTCAAGACAAATGGTCTCATATAGGCAAACCAATATTTCGGGATAAATGGTTCTATCGAGGTATCAAATATTAAGGGACAATAGTTCCTTTGAGGCAACCTATATTTCGCAACAAACAATTAAATATATTTAAGAACAATGATTCCTTCAAGGCAACCTATATTTAGGGACAATGGTTCCTTCGAGGCAACCATACTCCCTTTCATTTACTACTTGCCACATCACAAACGTATATTAAAAATGTTCTAGGGTCCATTCCTTTCAATTTATTGTGTAAATGAAAGGTAGTATGGTACTCCCGTAGTACCCAAAATTTTCCTCTATTGTTGTATCCGATATTTAGGGACAAAGGATCCGTTGAGGTAACCGATATTTTGGGACAAATGGTTCTATTGATGTATTCGATATTTAAGGACAATGGTTTCATCGAGGAAACCAATATTTCGAGACACATTGTTCAATTGAGGCAACCAACTTTTCGAGACACTGGTTCCATCAAGGCAACCAATGATAACTTATATTTCGAGACAATGGATCCATCGAGACAACCAATATTTCAAGACAAATGGTCTCCTACAGGCAACGAATATTTTGGGACAAATGGTTCTATCGAGGAATCAAATATTAAGGGACAAACAATAGTTCCTTTGAGGCAACCTATATTTCGGGACAAACGGTTCTATCGAGGTGTCTAATATTTAAGGACAATGGTTCCTTCGAGGCAACCATACTCCCTTTCATTTACTACTTGCCACATCACAAATGTATATTAAAAATGTTCTAGGTTCCATTCCTTTCAATTTATTGTGTAAATGAAAGGTAGTATGGTACTCCCGTAGTACCCAAAATTTTCCTCTATTGTTGTATCCGATATTTAGGGACAAAGGATCCGTTGAGGTAACCGATATTTTGGGACAAATGGTTCTATTGATGTATTCGATATTTAAGGACAATGGTTTCATCGAGGAAACCAATATTTCGAGACACATTGTTCAATTGAGGCAACCAACTTTTCGAGACACTGGTTCCATCAAGGCAACCAATGATAACTTATATTTCGAGACAATGGATCCATCGAGACAACCAATATTTCAAGACAAATGGTCTCCTACAGGCAACGAATATTTTGGGACAAATGGTTCTATCGAGGAATCAAATATTAAAGGACAAACAATAGTTCCTTTGAGGCAACCTATATTTCGGGACAAACGGTTCTATCGAGGTGTCTAATATTTAAGGACAATGGTTCCTTCGAGGCAACCATACTCCCTTTCATTTACTGTTTGCCACATCACCAATGTATATTAAAAATGTTACAGGGTCCATTCCGTTCAATTTATTGTGTAAATGAAAGATAGTATGGTACTCTCATAGAAAGTGGTTCCATCGAGGCAATCAATGATAACTGATATTTCGAGACATAGGTTCCATCGAGACAACCAATATATTTAAAGACAAACGGTCTCACATAGGCAAACCAATATTTTGGGACAAATGGTTCAATCGAGGGTATAAAAAATTAAAGGACAATAGTTCCTTTGAGGCAACCTATATTTCATGACAAACGGTTAAATTGAGGTATCTGATATTTAAGGACAATGGTTCCTTCAAGGAAACCTATATTTAGGGACAATGGTTCCTTCGAGGCAACCATACTCCCGTTCATTTACTACCTGCCACATCACCAGTGTATATTAAAAATGTACTATGGTCCATTCCTTTCAATTTATTGTGTAAATGAAAGGTAGTATGGTACTCCCGTAGTCCCCAAAATTTTCCTCTATTGTTGTATCCGATATTTAGGGACAAAGGATCCGTTGAGGTAACCGATATTTTGGGACAAATGGTTCTATTGATGTATTTGATATTTAAGGACAATGGTTCCATCGAGGAAACCAATATTTAGAGGCAAATGGTTCCATTGAGGCAACCAAATTTTCGAGACACTTGGTTCCATCAAGGCAACCAATGATAACTATATTTCGGGACAATGGATCCATCGAGACAACCAATATCTCAAGACAAATGGTCTCCTACAGGCAACCAATATTTTGGAACAAATGGTTCTATCGAGGAATCAAATATTAAGGGACGGACTAGTTCCTTTGAGGCAGCAATATTTCGAGACAAACGACTCTATCGAGGTATCCAATATTTTCCTTCAAGGCAACCTATATATAGGGACAATTGTTCCTTCGAGGCAACCTATACTTACGGACAAATGGTTCCATCGAGGCAACCAACATTGCGAGACAAAAGGTTTTATAGAGGTATCCAATATTTAGGGACAATGGTTCCTTCATAAAAAACCTATATTTCGAGACAAACAATCTTATCGAGGTATCTGATATTTAGGGACAAGGGTTCCGTCAGGCAACATATTTCAGAAAAAAAGGCAACTATTAAAGAACATAATTTTTTAAATGAAAATAATTAAATAAACTAATAATAATTGAAAATAAAAATTAAAGTTGTAAGTTGAAATGTGTATAAATTAAAAATGTTAAACAATGGGAAAAAAAAGTTAATAACGTATACATACAATTATATATAAAATAGAAGGAAAAAAATAATTTATAGCAATCATCAGATTATAAATTTAATTTATAATTACAAAAAAGCTCATATTCCCCTTCAGAAAATTAAAATTTAAAACTCAAATCTTATTTTCTTTTAAAACAAATACAAATTTTCAAAACTTTATGAAAAACCCCCTGAATAAATACTTCAAAACATAGTTAAAAAAATTTTCAATTTGGACTTGAAAAAGGTAGGAAGATATGCTAATAAAACATAAGGCCAAATTACAATAAGAACTAATTTAGTAAAAAATATAAAAAAAAAATATCACAGCCGTACAACAATAAAATAAGACCAATCTGAAAATAATAATTCCCAATCCATGGCATGGCATAACATTATAAAAACATATAAACAGGAGTAACGGTAAAAGAAAATAATAACTACTAATTTGGCAGAAGATTCAATTTGGACTTCAAAAAAAATAGGAAGATGTGCTAATAAAACATAAGGCCAAATTAGGCAGAAAAAATCGAAGCTCAGCGAATGAACAGAGGTTTACCGGAAGTATATTTCAGCCCCCATAACGATCTTGTAAAGGTAAAAAGAAATCTGGTGGAAGCACGCAACAAGATCATTATGCAATGTTAGGCACATTTTGAGACATTTAGCCACCGAGAATCAAATTAAAAAGAAAAAGCTATCAAGAGACTTCTTGGAACTATCATCCTGACAAACAAGCTGCACTTAACCATACCTCATGGGAATAGCGAAGGAGTTGATCATCTAATAGGATCGTGCTAGCTTTAGCAAGAGCTCAATTTAATGCAAATATCTCATGCAAAAACAAGAAATAAAATTTTACCTTCAAGCTCCACATCATGGAACAAACGCCCTTGATATCATCTAGGAATCATTCAGCTCCTCTCCTAATTTAGCTGATGTGTATTATATAGAAACAATAGGTTACCAACCTTTAATAATGTCATTGCAAGAACAAAAAAATATTAGAGAGCAAAAGAGATGAGACAAGAATACATTTGGAAAGTATATTTACTAGTATCAAGGCCTGACTTCAACTTCTATTTCAATAGCTAGAGGTGGCTTTTTGGTTCATCAGTTTATATGACCTCAATCTACACCAATCCTCCCCTGTCCTGAGAACCTGTAAAAAGGAAAAACATTACTTAAATCAAGTGATGCAAAAGCAATTGGGTTCCACAACACATGGAACTACAAATTCTTTGATATGTATATCAAACAAACAAAATCGAATTTAATTGAAAAACAAGAATCCCAAATAAATTAATAAAGATAACCAATCAAAAAATTAATTAAAAGGCCATCACTAGAAATAGAACCCAATCAAAACAACTACAATTCCTAATATCTTCAAACAGTAGAGAATAAGAACAAATTTAGGCGAAAAATTAGTCTAGAATGCAAACGACCAATCTAAAAACAATTTATAATCCATGGCATACCATTTTAAAAGCATATAGACAGGACTAAATAAAAATAAAGTGAAGAAATAATCCAAAACTACCAAAAATAAAAAAAGAAAAACAATAAAACAGAACGACATAGGAAAAAAAAACCACTTCTATGTCGGAAATCTTCAAACAACACATGTTCGTCCATCAATTTTTGCTGGCATTCAGATCATTAAACAATAATTCTCCACTAAAGTCTACAAAATAGTAATGTTCATAAAGTTCAGAATATAAGTTAAAAAGCATTATTCGCTCCAGCAGTCAATCTAATTTGGAACAAAGAACTCGTTAGACAGAAGCCACTAAATTGATCAAAATTCAGGAAGAAAACAGAACACCATTATATTCAAGGATGTCAGAATTGGGTCGTGGATAATTACTATTCCCGAAAGAGATGGAGGTACACTTACACTTCGAAAGGAAATCTGAAGAAATATAGAAGTGCTCCGATCTAGAAGGCAAATTGAGTCTATGGGATGGATACGCACCATCTCGCAATCACAACCGATCAAATTTGCCAGATAGTCGGGTCAGAAACCCTAGACAGTCCTCCAGAGCACAAAAGAAGGAGTGAATATAAACACAAAACCAGATACCAGATGGCCAAGAACGCGTCGGCAGAAGATGATGAAATTTCCGTCAAAGGAGGAAATGAAAATATATCAGATATCAGATGGCCAAGAACGTGTAGGCAGAAGCTGATGAAGATTTTGTCGTAAGAGGAAATGAAAATATACCAGATATCAGATGGCCAAGTACGCGTCGGTGGAAGATGATGAAGATTAATACGTGATGGAGAGGTGGCCATGGCGTTTACTACAAATAAAACTTCGTCGAGAACTGGATCCAAATCGCCATGCGCTGGTTAGGGTTTTGTACGAGAGCGTGAATGGAAGTCGTTTTGGACCGGGCCGTTACGTAGAGAGGATATAAGCGCGATTCCAACGGTCGGTCAAAAGGTCAAAGATGATAGCTCATCTCCGTAGGATCACGCAATCTGTAACCGTCCATCAAAGATATTCAGACAAACTTTTTTATAAAGGGGTTAAACATGATATTTGTTAATTATTATTCTTTGTCTTTATAAATGATAAATCAAATGTTTTAATGTATTTCTCGAAAAAAATAAGTTTAGATTCGATCATATCATTTCCTCAAAAAAAAAAAAAGAAAAAAAAACAACGACAAATATATTGAAAACTTTAAATCTATATAGTCATTAATTATTTCTAAAAACACGATAAAAACTATTTCTCAAACAAAATATAGCTTATCAATTATTGACGTTACATAATAAGGATATACATATATATTTTGCATAAAAAGGATAATTATTTATTCGTAGCAATCATTTTCCAGAAAGTACTGGCTTAAGCAAGTACTCAATTTTATACATATATCTCATGCAAAAACAACAAATAAAGTTTTACCTCAAGCTCTACAATGTTAAACAAGAGTCCTTGATGTGTCATCTCGGAATCATTCCATTGACTGACTTATTAGCTCCTTTCCTAATTTAGCTGATGTACATTATATGGAAACAATGGGTTACAACCTTTAATAATTGTCATTGCAAGAACAAAAATGAAAGAGAGGAAGAAATGACAAGAATATATTTGGAAAGTATACGATTTCTATTTCAATAACTAGACATGGCTCTTTGGTTCATCAATTTATATGACCTCAATCTACACTAATCCTGCTCCCGCCGATAACCTTTAAAGAGGAAAAACATTATTCTCGTCAAGTGATGCACTTGATAATGGATTCCCTCTAGAAATTACTATGCAAAATGAGATTCGATGAAAATATAAATTACTCACATTGGAATACTCATATTATGATTAGTTTAAATTTCTTATAATAGACAACACAATTTGATTAAAATTGAAATCAAACAAAGAGAAGAGAATGAAAAAGAAATTCAAACCTCTCCTTTGTCTTTGTTGCCTACAAATTCTATGTTTCTAGCACAACTTGAAACAGATTTCCTTCACCAGGACTGCCACCAAGTAGAATAAATTAACTTTTCTTTCTTCTTTCACATGTAAATATAGAAACCAAGAAGTACAATTAAAAGGAAGAAGAGAAGGAAACAAAAGAAACAAAGAATCTTCACTTACAAAACATTTCTTGGAGCTTGGACACTGTCAACATCTTCAACCATAAACATCTGTCCACAAACGTTGCCTCGTTTTCTCATGGTAATCTCCACATCGTTGTAGTGAGAATTCACAAGAGGGGAATAAAATCGCCCTATTAAAAATTGCCCCGATCGGAAACCTATACGAATTAAGAACTTAAAAAGAAAATGGATAAGAATTCTAAGAACTTAAAAATTGCCCAGATCAAGAGTGTGTGTTGTGACAATTAGCCCTCATTGAGAAGTAAATCCCAACTGCCAAGAATGTGCCAGTAGCCTACATGTATGAACGAACTCCAGCCTCCGTTCATGAAGTCGTCAGCTTATAACACGAAGAACAAAATTCTTTTGATATATATATATATATATATCAAACAATTAAAAACGAACTTTATTGAAAAAACAAGAATTCCAAATACAATAATAAAGATAGCCCAATCTAAAATCTAAAAACAAAATAAAAAAGTAACACTAAAAATAGAAGAACCCTCCCCCACCCCCACTTCTTGTGCTCCAAAAAAAAACCCCAACAGAAACAATAACAGTTCCTAAGATTAAGAACTTCAAACATTAGAGAATAACAACAAATTAAGGGAAAAAAATTTAGTCTAATACTACAATATGACCAATCTAAAAACAATTTATAATCCTAATACAAAAACAACACATCCTTGAAGCTTCAAATAAGAGAGAACAAAAGCAAATTTAGGAAACGTATAGATCAAGCAAAAAACAGTATCATGATCCTAAAAACATACAAATACGAGTAAAGAAAAAAAAATCGAAATTAATTGGAAAAACAAGAATTCTTAAACTCATTGGGTAAAAAACAATAAAAAAGATAAGCAATTTGTGACCCTAAACATCAATTTTAGAAGTATACAAAAGGGTGCAAAAATAAAATAAAATAAGATGGAAAATAGTTGGTGAATACACAAAACAAAATTTTACAAAGGCCAAATCATAACGATTCCTAAAACGTCAAACCAGAAAGAATAAGAACAAATAAAATCTAGGAAAAATAATATGGAATACAGTAATAAAGATAATCCAATCTAAAAGCAATAAAACAAAATTCTACACCGAAGAATTGTATGAAAATGCGAAAATTATAAAGTAGAAGAAAAAATAACAATTCCTAAAAACTTCAAACAAGAGAGAATAGGAACAAATTTAGGGAATAAAAAAACAATAGGCTCGACTGCAATATGACCACCCATAGCATACGACCATCTAAAAGCATATAAAGAAGAAAGAAGAAAATAAAATGGAAATTTGTAATTCAATACAGATCAACCAAGTAAAAATAGAACATAATAGGAAGATAACACTTCAGAATCCATAACGTACCGTTTTAAAAACAGAAAAACAATAGTAAGAGAAAAAGAAACAAAACATTAAAATATTACAACATAATAGAAAAACAAAGATAGGAAAAACTTAGAAAAAATAGTTGCGGCGTACACAACAATAAAAATAGATCAATCAAAAAATAATCTACAATCTATAACATACCATTTCAGAACACATAAACAATATAAGGACAAAAAAGATAAAAGAAAAAACAAAGGAAAGAATTAGGAAAAAAAAACTATATTACCGCATAGAACAATAAAAATAGATCAATTATTCCATGACATACAATTCTAAAAACATATAAACAGAAGAAAAGAAAAAAAGGAAAGCAATAACTACCAAGCCATTTGATCCTTCTAGAAAATCAACGAGATAGCAGAAGTTTCAATTTAGACTCCAAAGAAATAGAAAAAGATATACTGATAAAACACAAGGCTAAAATGCCGCTGAATTTGAAGTATATAGAATGACAAAAAGTAAATGGAATGCAACAATCAAAATAAATCAATAGTATATAAGAAAACAGTTAAAAACTAAATCGGAAGACATTTCACAAACAAGTAAATGGATAGATCGTGTGTAAGTAAACAGGCCTCTCAAAATATTAAAGCAACCATGAAATATAGAAGCATCTAGCATATGGAACACAACAAATCAAATGTTTCAAATTATTGATTATGAGAAGAAAAGCATCAACTACCACAAGACTTGTGAGAAGACAAAGGTAGATATCATTAATAATGAAGACCATTCATTCTATCAAGTTAGGTAAATATAAAATGACAGTGAATATAAACAATTGCCAACTTGAGCAAAGCTGAGCAAAGCTAACCGGTTAAGGCATATTCCAGCATGAGTTATATTTCTCATATATATCCTCACCCCACGTATCGTTGAACTAAAAAATTAACCCATATAGTTGTATTTCTTAAAAAGAAATTTTGCAGATAATTATGAGCTCAACAAATAACTTTGGTCAATGGTCCCATTGAGGTAACCGATATTTGGGGACAAATGGTTCTATTGATGTATTTGATAGGTAGGGACAATGATTACATCGAGGCAACTAATATTTTAGGGACAATGGTTTCATCGAGGCAACCAACGATGCCAAATATTTTGGGACAATGATTCCAACAAGACACCAATATTTCAAGACAAATGGTCTCATATAGGCAACCAATATTTTGGGACAAAGGGTTCTATCGAGGTATCAAATATTAAGGGACGATAGTTCTTTTGAGGCAACCTATATTTCGGGACAAATGGTTCTATCGGGATAACTGATATTTAAGGACAATGGTTCCTTCAAGTAAACCTATATTTAAGGACAATGGTTGGTTCCTTCGAGGCAACCATACTCCCCCTTCCATTTACTGCTTGCCACATCACCAATGTATTAAAATGTAGTGAGGTCCATTCCTTCAATTTATTGTATAATGAAAGGTAATGTGGTACTCCTGTACCACAAAATTTCCCCCATTGTGGCGTCTGATATTTAGGGACAATGGTTCCAATTGAGGTAACCGATATTTGGGGACAAATGGTTCTATTGATGTATTCGATATTTAAGGACAATGGTTCCATCAAGGAAACCAATATTTCAAGACAAATTGTTCAATTGAGGCAACCAACTTTTCAGGACACTGATTCCATCGACGCAACCCATGATAACCGATATTTCGGGACAATAGTTTCATCGAGACACCAATATTTCAAGACAAATGGTCTCATATAGGCAACCAATATTCTGGGACAAATGGTTATCGAGGTATAAAATACAAAAGGACAAAAGTTCCGTTGAGGTAACCGATATTTTGGGACAAACGATTCTATCAAGTTATCTGATATTTAAAGACCATGGTTCCTTCAAAGCAACCAATATTTTAGGGACAATACTCCCATTGAGGTAACCGATGTTTGAGGACAAATGGTTCTATTGATGTATTCGATATTTAGGGACAATGGTTACATCGAGTAAACCAATATTTCGAGACAGATAGTTCAATTGAGGCAACCAACTTTTCGAGATACCGATTCCATCTAGGCAACCAATGATGCCAGATATTTCGAGACAATGGTTCCATCGAGACACCCAACATACCAAGACAAATGGTCTCATATAGCCAAGCAATATTTTGGGACAAATGGTTCTATCAAGGTATCAAATATTAAGTGACAATAGTTACTTTGATGCAACCTATATTTTGGGACAAATGGTTCTATTGAGGTATCTAATATTCAAGGATAATGATTCCTTCAAGGCAACTTATATTTAGGGACAATATATCCTTCGAAGCAACCATACTCCCTTCCATTTACTGCTTCCCACATCAACAATGTATTAAAAATATTGTGGGGTTCATTCCTTCCATTTATTGTGCAAATGAAAGGTATTATGGCATTCCCGCAGTGCAACAAATTTTCCCCAATTGTGGTATCCGATATTTAGGGACAATTTCCATTAAGGTAACCGATATTTCGGGACAAATGGTTCTGTTGATGTATTCGATATTTAGGGACAAGGGTTCCATCGAGGAAACCAATATTTCGGATGGTTCAATTGAGACAGCCAACTTTTCGAGACGATGGTTCCATCGAGGAAACAGATGATAACTGATATTTCGGGAAAAGGTTCCATCGAGACAACCAATATTTCAAAACAAATGGTCTCATATAGGCAACCAATATTTTGGGACAAATGGTTCTACCAAGGTATCAACAAATATTAAGGGACAATAGTTACTTTGAGGCAACCTATATTCGGGACAAACAGTTCTATCGAGGTATCAGATATTTAAGGAACCAGGACCATGGTTCCTTCAAGGTAAATATAGGACCATTGTTCCTTTGAGGCAACCATACTCCCTTTCATTTACTGTTTGTCACATCACCAATATATATTATAAATGTTCCGGGGTCCATTCCTTTCAATTTATTGTGTAAATGAAAGGTAGTATGGCACTCCCGTAAACAATGGTTCCATCGAGGCAATCAATGATAACCGATATTTCGGGACATAGGTTCCATCCAGACAACCAATATTTTGGGACAAATGGTTCTATCAAGGTATCAAATATTAAGGGACAATAGTTCCTTTGAGGCAACATATATTTCGGGACAAACAGTTCTATCGAGGTATCTGATATTTAAGGACAATGGTTCCTTCAAGGCAACCTATATTTAGGGACAATGGTTCCTTCGAGGCAACCTATATTTAGGGACAATGGTTCCTTCGAGGCAACCATACTCCCTTTCATTTACTACTTGCCATATCACCAATGTATATTAAAAATGTTCTAGGGTCCATTCCTTTCAATTTATTGTGTAAATGAAAGGTAGTATGGTACTCTCGTAGTACCCAAAATTTTCCTCTATTGTTGTATCCGATATTTAGGGACAAAGGATCTATTGATGTAACCGATATTTTGGGACAAATGGATCTATTGATGTATTTGATATTTAGGGACAATGGTTCCATCGAGGAAACCAATATTTCGAGACAATGGTTCAATTGAGGCAACCAACTTTTTAGGACACATGGTTCCATCGAGGCAACCAATGATAACCTATATTTCGGGACAATGGATCCATCGAGACAACCAATATTTGAAGACAAATGGTCTCCTACAAGCAACCAATATTTTTGGACAATGGTTCTATCGAGGAACCAAATATTAAGGGACAGATAGTAGTTCCTTTGAGGCAACCTATATTTCGGGACAAACAATTATATCGAGGTATCCAATATTTTCCTTCAAGGCAACCTATATTTAGGGACAACGGACAATGGTTCCTTCGAGGCAACCTATACTTATGGATAAATGGTTCCATCGAGGCAATCAACACTGCGAGAGGTATCCAATATTTAGGGACAATGATTCCTTCAGAAAAAACCTATATTTCGGGACAAACAATTTTATCGAGGTATCTGATATTTATGGACAGTGGTTCCTTCAGGCAACATATATTTCATTAACAAAGGATCATGCTAGTCAGGACTAAATAAAAATGTGACCAATCTAAAAACAATTTATAATCCATGGCATACCATTTTAAAAGCATATAGACAGGACTAAATAAAAATAAAGTGAAAAATAATCCAAAACTACCAAATAAAAAAAGCAAAACAATAAAACAGAACGTTATAGGAAAAAAAAACATTTCAATGTCGGAAATCTTCAAACAACACATGCTCGTCCATCAATTTTTTGCTGGCATTCAGATCATTAAACAATAATTCTCCACTGAAGTCTACAAAATAGTAATGTCCATGAAGTTCAGAATATAGAAAGAAAAAAAAATGGTTATGTAGTTAAAAGGCATTATTCGTTCCAGCAGTCAATCTAATTTGGAAAAAAGAACTCCGTAGACAGAACCACTAAATTGATCAAAATTCAGGAAGAAAACAGAACACCATTATATTCAAGGATGTCAGAATTGGGTCGTGGATAATTACTATTCCCGAATGAGATGGAGGTATACTTACACTTCGAAAGGAAATCTGAAGAAATATAAAAGTGCTCCGATCTAGAAGGCAAAGTGAGTCTATGGGATGGATAAATCGCGCACCATCTCGCAGTCACAACCGATCAAATTTGCCAGACAATCGGGTCAGAAACCCTAGATAGTCCTCCAGAGCACGCTCAAAAGAAGGAGTGAATATAAACACAACCAGATACCAGATGACCAAGAACGCGTCGGCAGAAGATGATGAATATTTCATCAACGGAGAAAATGAAAATATATATCAGATATCAGATGGCCAATTACGCGTCGGTGGAAGATGATGAAGATTAATACGTGATGGAGAGGTAGCCATGGCGTTTACTACAAATAAAACTTCATCGAGAACTGGATCCAAATCGCCATGCGCTGGTTAGGGTTTGTACGAGAGCGTGAACGGAAGTCGTTTTGGACCGGGCCCTTACGCAGAGAGGATATTAGCGCGATTCCAACGGTCGGTCAAAATGTCAAAGATGACAGCTCATCTCCGTAGGATCACGCAATCTGTAACCCGTCCGTCAAAGATATTCAAACAAAATCTTTTCTAAAGGGGTTAAACATGATATTTGTTAATTATTATTCTTTGTCCTTATTTTTTTCGAGAAATACATTAAATTTGATTGACTAGCTCGATGATACTTTATTCGAGAATGTGACCAAACTTCCACATTGGCTAGGACAAAGTATCACCGAGCCTCCCATCCCTTTTTATTCTCAAGCACGTTATACTAACCAGACACCACTCCTTTTCACACAAGCATACAGCTATCTAATAGATCAAAACATATATCACACCATAGACAGAACAATTTGATTAAAATTTGAAATCAACAAAGAGAAGAGAAAATGAAAAAGAAATCCAAACCTCTCATTTTGTCTTTGTTGCCTACAAATTCTATATTTCTAGCACACCTCGGCACAGATTTCTTTCACCAGGACTGCCACCAGGTGGAATAAATTAACTTTCTTTCTTCTTTCACATGTTGATAGAGAAAGAAAGCAGTACAATTAAAAGGAAAAAGAGAAGGAAAGGGAGTCTAGGAAGAAGGTAGAATTGATTTAGTACGTACCGATGAATGATTAGTATGGTTCAATTTTCTTTTCCAATTTCTAATGGTTTCCAAGGGAATATCCTCCAGAAAGTCACAATTAAACCTGCAGTGTGTCAGAGAATTTCAAACGGTTAGTTTCTTCTAGTTATTAATAGACAAAAGAAACAAAGAATCTTGACTTACAAAACATTTCTTGGAGCTTGGACACTGTCAACATCTGTCCACAAAAGTTGCCTCGTTTTCTCATGGTAGTCTCCACATCGTTGTAGTGAGAACTCACAAGAGGGTAATAAAATCGCCCTATCAAAAATTGACCCGATGGAAACCTATACGAATTAAGAACTAAAAAGAAAATGCATAAGAAATTCTAAGGTACCGAATCGACAGATCAAGAGTTTGTGTTGTGACGATTAGCCCTCATTGCGAAGCAAAAACCAACTGCCAATAATGTGCCGGTAGCCTACGTGTATGAACTCACTCTAGCCTCTGTTCATGAAGGTGTCGGCCTCGAACACGAAGAACAAAATTCTTTGATAAAATGTAACTTAATTGGAAAAAAAGAATTCCAAATACAATAATAAAGATAACCCAATCTAATAACAAAATAAAAGGCTAACACTAAAAATAGAAGAACCCTATCCCACCCCAACCAACTTGTTGTACTCCAAAAAAAAAAACAGAACCAATAGAAACAATAACAGTTTCTAATGACTAATTTAATCTATACTACAATACGACCAATTTAAAAACAATTTATAATCAAAAGCAAATAAACAGGAGAAAAGTTAATAAAGCAAAAATATAATCGGGAACACATAAAAAAAAATTCTAACAAAAACTACCAAATAAAAAAATAAAACAATAAAACAGAACAAACCATAACATACAATGTAAAATTAGCAGAGAAAAAGGAATGTCTAATCAGTCATCATATTTGGATCTGATATAACTTAATTTCACAATCCCATTTTATTGAGAAGCTATGCACTTGTGATAGGTAGACATGAAAAGCTATGGAGTTGTGTTGGAAGGTTGGTGTATCCAAAACTAAGCAAAATCGATCAAGCATTGTTTATATTTGAAAATAGAAAAAAAAAAAAAGAGTATTATAGAGCAGTGTCCAATGAAAAGAAGCCAACTATCGCACGCGGGCGAGGGTGAACGGGCGCACAAAACCCACACGAACGAGGGTAGACGGGCGCACGCAACCCACTCACGCAGGCGGGCGAGGGTGGACGGGCGCACGCAACCCACTCACGCACCCGGACTCTGGTGGACGGGCGCACGCATCCCACTCTCGCACGCGGGCTCCAATGGACGGGCGCACGCAACCCACTCACGCACGCGGGCGAGGGTGGACGGGCGCACGCAACCCACTCACGCACGCGGGCGAGGGTGGACGGGCGCACGCAACCCACTCTCGCACGCGGGCTCAAGTGGACGGGCGCACACATCCCACTCTTGCACGCGGGCTCAAGTGGACGGGCGCACGCAACCCACTCTCGCACGCGGGCTCGGGTGGACGGGCGCATGCATCCCACTCTCGCACGCGGGCTCGGGTGGACGGGCGCACGCATCCCACTCTCGCACGCGGGCTCCAGTGGACGGGCGCACGCAACCCACTCACGCACGCGGGCGAGGGTGGACGGGCGCACGCAACCCACTCACGCACGCGGGCGAGGGTGGACGGGCGCACGCAACCCACTCACGCACGCGGGCTCAAGTGGACGGGCGCACACATCCCACTCTCGCACGCGGGCTCAAGTGGACGGGCGCACGCAACCCACTCTCGCACGCGGGCTCGGGTGGACGGGCGCATGCATCCCACTCTCGCACGCGGGCTCGGGTGGACGGGCGCATGCAACCCACTCTCGCACGCGGGCTCGGGTGGACGGGCGCACGCAACCCACTCTCGCACGCGGGCTCGGGTGGACGGGCGCACGCATCCCACTCTCGCACGCGGGCTCGGGTGGACGGGCGCACGCAACCCACTCACGCACACGGTCCCCGGTGGACAGCAGATACTCATCCTTCAAATTTATGCTGGCATTCAGATCATTAGACAAGAATTCTCCAGTAAAAGTCAACAGAAAAGAGAAGTTCATAAAGTTCAAAAAATAGAAAGCAATAAATGTTATGTAGTAAAAATGCATTATTTATTCTAGCAGTTGGTTTAATTTGGAACATGTCTCTAATTATTCCAAAAAAGTTAGTTAGAAAAATATCGCAGATTATGACAACTAAAATTTTATCGCAACTTGGGAAAACAGAACCAATATAGTCAATGACAGAGATAAAAACAAATGGAAAAAGTACCCGTATCATTTTTGCGACAGAATACTAAATGACATAGATAACAAATCAACAAAGATGCCATTACTAACCTGATGGTCGAGGAAAGAAGTTCAGGACGACCAGGACAACCAGACCTCAGGAATTTTACAGCGAAGTTGGTGGGACACATCTCTGCCCAAAAGAAACGATGTGAGATGAAAAACAAAAGAAAACAAAAAATAATAGAAATAGAACAATGGGAACATAAACGGAACGACACGAAATAAGTCCAAAAAATAGGGATGAATTACCCGGGAAACAACGACATTGTCGTACGTACACCGTCGCCGTCGAGCCCATGGGAAAGTCGGTGGCCATCGGCCTGAATCTGATCGCGCATGAGTCAGGTACCCATCACATGCCTCCTTCCGCGCGACGATATGCATCCCAACACCGACCTTCTCTTCCCCGAACACCTTGCCATTCAAATCTCCGGCCGATCTGGAGATTGAAAATGGGGAGAATCGGTGAGATTTCGAAGAGTGGAATAAGATTGGCGACTCGATTTGCTCCGAAGAGAACAGCAGAGTGAGTAAGGTTCACGCATTTTTTTGTCGACCGACGCGAGGGAAAGATTTGGAGGCGATTCCAAGTTAGGGTTCTCCTTTCATCGCCTATCTGTTCCCGCGTTCTCACCGGATCGATAACTGAACCACGAATGTGAACTCTGAAGTGACGATCTGGGAGCGGGAACGGAAGAGAGCGAATTGACGCCAAAATGTACCGTTGCCGAATGTCCAGCCTGCGTGAAGAACAAGCCAACTAAATATTTAATATTTTAAGTATTTTAAATTTCAAGTAAAAACAGAATGGGCCGGAAGCAAGCAACCGGCCTGGCCCAACCAAATTTTGAAAATGTAGTCCACTATTCAGGGATTAGATCTCTACGGAGTATAAAAATAAGTAAATAAACTGGAATGTATTCAAAATAAAAATAATAAATACATAATTAGCTGTTTAATTCAAAAGGCACTAATAGTATAAATAATACTAATTAAATACTTCCTCTAAATATTTTTTAATAAGATACATTTTGGTTCACAACAAGAAAAGGCCATAAATTAGTCTCTATAAACTTTTTAAAATTATATTGATAAACTATCTGATACGTACTCAATTTTTAATAAAAATAATAAGACAAAATGATGTTTTTGTTTATGGGGTAAAATAGTTTACTCCATACGTTTGAAGATAGATTTATATTTGGTCGCTGACTTTAAAAAACCTATCCATGACCTTTATAAAACAATTATGAATGGTCATTGGAGCAAAATTTTGTAAACTTTATTTTTCACTTTAAATTTTAATGAATGTTGTAATATTCTTAAATTTTAAAAAGTTAATTTGTTTAATTTTGATAGGTTTTCATATACATATTTGTCTAATATATTTTGCATTAAAGAAGTAGAATAATGACAAAAACATCTATCAATATAATTTATTTAGTTAAATTTTACAAGTTTTAGTGAAGTTATTAATGATATGCACCAATCAAACATAATTTTGTACCGATCTTATTTGTATTAAATTGGTGAATTTTTTTAATTATTTAATTTATTTGTTGTCCATATCACTTGACAAACAAATATAAATTGAATAGACATAATTAAATGAAATTGAAAGTTGGAAGTGAAAATTCAAACAAGATTACTGGTCAAAGTGATTTATTTTCCCTGAAAGTTTTACCTACGATCCATTAAAAGGTATAGTATTTTTACACTACCATTTTTAAGTGTACCCTAAAGAATTATCATTATTATTTTTTGGGATAAACCCTAAAGAATAAATTATAAGTATTTAATATTGAAAACACGTCAAATACTTTTTTTTTTGCCGGGAAAAATGTTAAATACCTATACAATAGAATTAAATTAAAAGAATAAAGAAAAATAATTTACAGCTCAGATCCAATCCAACCCGAAACTCAAAATGACAGCTTTGATTGTTGACTTGGTCAAAATATTTTCTCAATCTCGCTGGCAATGATCTGTCACTCTCAGTAACGTAACGACTCGACCGTTGGAACTGCGCGCGCATTCGACTCGCACTGGTCTACGACGGTCATATTCGTGCTACTCATATCTCTATAAAACCCTAACTACGGTCTTATAAACACAATCGGGAGACGTTTCCGGAGAAAAGAACGATTGCCGTGACGAAAGGATCAGAATCGTTCGTCTTCTCTCTCTCATTCTGTCAATGTCTTCTCCTCCTCGTCTCTTAATCGTTTTCTTCCTTTGATATTTCATATTGAGTAATGGCGGCGTCTTCTTTGTCCCACATAGGAAGCGATTTTCTTTTAGTATTGCGAAAGTCGCGCTTCATCCATATAAACGGATGGTTGAGATCAAGAAATTTCGCTAGTTCCAATTGTTTGGGATTGGTAAGTTCATAATCTTTCATTTTCTTTTGCTTATTTGGTGTTACCTAATAATAATTTGGTCTATTCCGCTTACTAGGGTTTTTAATGGATGCGGCGATGAATGAGATCAAGACATCGAAAGGTAAAGAACCTCTATCTGACGGATTAAGCGATGAGAAGTTACTTACATTTGAAGCTGCATTATTTGATTATGTTTTCGTGCAATGACCAACTCCTCTGGGACTGATAATCCGAGAACTGGAAGATTGCGGACGTGGATCAGGATTCACCACAATCTTACTGGTCTCCAACGGTCACATTCGTATTTCTACATCTCTCTATAAAACCCTAACTACAGTGTACAGCTAATAACACAATCGGCAGATGTTTCCGGAGAAAAGAACGATCGCCGCTGTTCATCCATTTAAATTAAACAAATGGTTCGAGGGCGATAAATTTTGCTAGTTCAAGTGTTTGAGATTGGTAAGTTCATAATCTTTCTTTTTCTTTCGCTTGTTTGGTATTAAGCATTAATAATTTGGCATTCTGCTTAATAGGGTTTTTAATGGATGCGGCCATGAGTGAGATCAAGAAATTGAACGGAAGAAATGATTTCCGTCTGTGGCGTGAAGAAGTGAGAGCATTATCAGATTCTCAAGGATTACTCGAGACATTGAGAGGTAAAGAAGTTCTGTCTGACGGATTAAGCGATCGCGAAAAGCAGCCTCTTATGAGTAACGCACTTAGCGTTACACAATTGTCATTAGCGGATGAAATTCTGATTGAAGTTGTTGATGAGACGTGTCCGGCAAAGCTATGGATTTGACTTGAAGATCGAGTGGAAGTCGAGGATGACGATCAAGCTTTACTTCTTTTGCGTTCTCTGCCACCTTCGTATGGTCGTTTTGTTAAGACTATATTGAGTGAAATAGCCTTGTGTCTGTCGATATTGTTAATGCTCTGCTTTGAGAAGATGGGGAAATGAATTAGAGGGAGCGGTTCAGTTGTACTTGCAATGCAAGAGGTAGAAGTAGAAACGAAAACAAGAACTAAAGTGAGAGGCAAAGCTGTTGACGAGAGTGTTATTCTGCTGGGATTGACATATTTTCTGAAGCTCACTCTTTAGGATTATCTGAAGTTCGGTTGATAAAAATTTTTGAAGTGTGTGAATTTTTTTAACACCCCTAAGCAAAACATCATTCATTTTTTTTCCTCTCCACATCACTTCTTACCTCTAACCTTGACATATCGATGGAGCACTTTGGGATGTTTTTGAGCACTTAGGGTTGCTATATGTTCCGGTAAGTATTAGGTAAATTAACTGATTTTTATTATGAGTTGTCTAAAAGATACAGACATACAAGGATTATGTATGAATATAACTTTTTTTTTTCTTTTTAACATACAAGGAATGTTTGTCTAAAAGTTGCACTTTCACTTTTTCACGTTTCTGTTTTACATTATTGATCATAACTAATGCCAATGTCCTGCTCTTACCCCTGTTCTCCAGTCTGAGTTCTTGCTTACTACTACAACTTCTTCATTCCAATGTGCTTTGCAGGTTATACAAGTGGTTATTAATACGCAGCTGACTGTATCTTATATAAAAAAGTTGTTGGAGTAGAAATTTCATCGCCATGGCCCCAAAGGAGAGATGTGGTTTGTTTCTATGTCATTATCCCTTTCTTCGAAATGTTTATTGCAACCGGCTTCTTCTGCCTTCCTAACCTATTTTTAACTGTGTCCAAAACTAGGCCTCAAATCTTCTTGCACACAGCAAAGTCTTGATCAAACAGGCGTCCTTGCAAGACCTGTAAACGGTATGCTCGGAACCAAACCAAATTATTTATTTTCATTACCTTCTGTAGGCGGGATGATTTTGCAGAAAAAAAGAGGTGCAATTTGTTCAAGAGCCAGCCATTGGGGTTGCGAGGGTTCAGAGGGGGTTCCATCTTGAGCTACTATTTTTCTTACAGATTTAAAATGTCGTTCAACACCATCCTTCAACGGCATTAGAAGCGTGAACTTGGAGTTGAATGAAATTGAAGACGAAGTTGGAAGCAATGAACTATGGATTCAGTGTCACGAATCAAAGAGGCATGCTAGTAATTTGTGGAAGAATAATTTATAAATCAAGTTTGATAATTCTTAGTATGGTGGCATGATGCGTATATGTTTGTCATCGATTTAAAGATCATGGAATGGGTTGAATATGAACTTTCATTGGGTACTTATTCTATTCCTCTGTAAATTAATTGTTACATCTCTATGTACATTTATTAACCTTTTTACTCACAATGCAAATAGGTGTTTCCCTACTGGGCACATTTATGTTTGTTCAAGTATGAAGATGGATTTTTGATGCCTTTGGGGCGACATGGATTCCAACACTTTCTCATGGAAGTCAAATTTATACCCGAGGCAATTTTTTCCCTTTGCATTTGAGGAAAATGTGAGTTGATGCAATTTGTTTATGCAGTGAAATTTAATAGTCTTTTTTTCTTTTAATTATTTTTTTTTCAATTTTTAAAAAATAGGTTATCTAATATTTTCTTCCACTTTTAATTTAATAGCTTGAAATTTTTTTTAACGAAATAAATAAGTTTTTATGCAACAGTGTTTCTGTTTCTCAAAGTTTATGTCTCTTATTTACGTTCACATGATTCTTTTGCTGCTTCTTTGTCATAAATGGGTGTCTATGTTTAGTAAAAGAAAATTTGAAATTAAAATGATATTGAATGCATCATTTAAACTGAAATTGCCTGTACTTGTAGAACAATTTACAAATGTTCTTGACGTTGCAGGCATTTCATGTGGAGCCTCTTGATTCCTCGAGTCTAGAAGAATTTCAAAATGTTGAGCAACAACCTGGTACATGTTGCGACTATTTCAAGTTATATATTTAGGAAAAAAGAAGAAAAGAAAATTTGAAGAGAAAAAAAGGAGGAAGAAGGAAGAAAATATCGAAGAGGAGAAAAGTTGAAGGAAAAAATTGATGGAAAAAACTTGAAGATGCCCGAGAATAGAAAAGGAAGTTTGATTACTTAGAATTTCCATTACGCATATTGTTCAGTTTGCCTTGAAGATAAAATAACAGCATAGAATTTGCTGATACTAACACAAAGAATTAATAGGTCGGACTTCGGAGGTATTCTTTAATTTCCTTTTAAGCTCTTTCTGCTCTTGCTCCATTTTTAGTGCTTGTTTCATACCGTACATTCCATTTATAAACTTATGCTATGATCCCAGTTTTTTAAATATCGTATCTGTGATTCCAACCCGTGAAACAATTTCTTTTGCCAAGGGCAGGCAAGAAATGCATCATTTCACTCGTTCCATCATCGGTCCAACGCAGCCCACCACATCTGCAGCTCTTGGAGCTCAAGCAAGAAACTTGGAGGAGATGCACTCCCACTCTGGCAAGACAGATTGAGTGCAGTTCTGCATTTTCAAATCGGAAGCCTGTTTCAGAAGCAAACCAATGCACAGCCAATTCATAAAAGTTGGCACGCCAAATCTGTTGTACGCCTCGAAAAGCAAGAGAATAGAATTCGAGGCAAAAAGAGACAATAAAAAGAGATGACCCAGAGTAGGTTAGAACTTAGAAATTGAATGCTATCACAAAAGGTGGAAGAGATCGGGGAGGAAGCTTATAAGGAGAATCGTCGGCAGCAAAAAGGAATAAACCCAAAAACTGCCAAATTGGGATGTGGGAAGTCCAGAATAAAGTCAGAGAGTCTGAGCACATGGTTGCCCGCTGAACGAATAAACTTCCAATTTCCAACTAAAAAACAAGGCAGAGAGAAGAGTCTGGCTCTCAGTGTGTCTCTTTTGTTCATGCTCTGCCCACTACCACTTATCCTTCTGCCAGAACAATCTCTTTCTCAGAGGCAATTTTGATAAGGTACGTAGAATCAAATTACAAAAGCCATCATACTCATTGTTTTAACTCTCTTCGAATTAATTTGGAACTAAGTTAAAATATAAAAAAGTGATCTGTACACTGTAAAGTAAAGAAAAAGAGGAATTCAACTGAAAAATGCTGTTCGTTTGAGGTTGAAATTCTCCCACTTATTTTATTTATCCTTTTGAAGGAAAAATGAAGCTGGATCATCAAAAGGCAAAATAGTGCCACGTGGGTGGACGCTGCAACTTTTTGGGCAGTGTGAGAGTTGTCGCAGGGAATGAGCTATAACACCTAGAGACGACGTGTCGTTCCACTCGCAGTCGCTTTTCCTTCATAAGCATGACACAACCAACCAAAATCTTCTAACTTCCACACACCAGAAGGGGAAGGAAGACTCGGTGAAGAGCAATTGTGAACTCAAATATACACCCGGAAGCTCAATTATCTCCAAATCAAATTCCCTCTTCCTCCACAATTTTCTTTCTGAATTCTATTTCCTCTCAGAAAAAAGGGGAAGAAAATTCCAACCCAGAGACTGGAATTGAGAGAGAGAAGAAGAAACAAGGATGGGTTTAAGCAACAACATCACAGCAATTGTGAACTTCCTGGCTTTCCTCTGCTCCATACCCATAATTGGCGCCGGAATTTGGCTAGCTTCGAAGCCAGACAACGGATGCATCCACTTTTTCCGGTGGCCGGTGGTTCTCCTCGGCGTGCTCATCCTCCTCGTCTCGTTGGCCGGCTTCGTCGGCGCGTACTGGAACAGGCAAGGCCTCTTGGCATTTTACCTCTTCTGTATGGCTCTACTGATCGGCCTTTTCCTCGTCCTGCTTGTCTTCACGTTCGTCGTCACGCGCCCCGACGGCAGCTACACCGTCATGGGCCGGGGATTCAAGGAGTTCCGGCTCGACGGATTCTCATCCTGGCTTAAAAACCATCTCACCAATTCCGGAAATTGGCCGAAGATAAGGACGTGTTTGGCGGAATCCGATGTCTGTCCCAAGCTTAATCTGCAATACTTCGCCGCCGATCAGTTTTTCGCGGCGGACATCTCGCCTCTCCAGGTCAGCTCCTTCCTTCTTTACTTTACTATACTCATGGCGTATCGCTTTATTTTCTTACAAAAACTTTTATAAAAAGATGATTTTATCTTCTCTCTCTGTATTTTCTTGGAATATACTCCAAGGGTTTCTGTTTGAATTAAAGATTTCTGAAGGAGGAGAATTCCTTGCCATTTTAGAGACATCTTTTACAGAAATAGATCGCAGCTTTCTCCAATACACGTTTTAGCTTTTGGGATCGTAATCCTGGCCCCGTGGGTCGGTTGTTTAAAAATAAAGAAAAGTAAAAAGATAATAAAATTGTTTTAATCTTTTTATTTTTAAATGTTTGGTGGCTCTCATTTCATATCAGCTGGAATATTGCACTCCCATGTTTTTGTCCGTATTTTGAAAAAAGAAATAACATTGTAATTTAGAATTTTCGGATTTTTGTTTTTCAAGCCTTTGAATTTAAAAATATTTATTATCTCATTAAAAAAAATTATATAAAACCACCCCATCTCTTATCTTTTCTCCAGCATTAGCATGTGACTTGTTGACATTGGGTGTCCCAAGTCCCAACGACTTTTGGGGTCAGGAATTCTCCGGTATTTAATGATGATTTTCCAAATATATTCTTTTTTAAACAATAGTTTCATTTGAAAATTTAATCATATCGTTGACCATTTTGAACACTTGACGTAAAAACTCGAGTCTTTATATCTATAATTTATGTCATTATTTCTAACTCGTTTGAAAATATTTAACAATTAAAGTGTAAAATGCAGAGAATAGGGGTGTGATTCAAAGTTTCACCTTTTGTTAGAATTCTGAAAAATCCTACAAATTTTATAAGTAATCAGAACATTCCCATGGGTAAAGTTAGGTAAACTGAGATATGAAACAGGAGAACCCATATCAATTGAGAAATGTAGTTTGGATGAAAGAAAAAGATTTTCCATAGTTCTTACTTTTAGACATTATCAAGGGGTGTACTTTATCTTATCTAGATGGGCTATTCTTTATTTTTCTTGGGTTCACTTCGTTGGAGCTAACGCTTCTGGTTCTGGCTCCATCTAAAAATATGAATATTTTAAAAAATGTGACTTTCAGGTGTGTAAGCGCTTAGATTTTGATTTCAGAATATCGTATGCTTAAATTTGAACTTTCAGAATATCATATTTTTAATTGTAAACTTTAGTTCTAACTTTCTTCTAAAGCCCTGGTTAAAGTGGGGCTCTTCAACATTTGTTTTGGTGGTTGTGGATGTGACCAACCACAGCCTTACTAGGACAAAGCAGGGGCCCAAATTTTGGTAAATTTTGTAAAAGAAGTGATTTGGTATAGCCTAATAAAATCTAGAAATCCCCCTTTTCATTGAGTGCCATTACAGATTTCATAATTCAAAAATAAAGTGGACAGCTCAGATCTCATTGGGGACCCTTTGATTCCAAATCAATCAAATTCAAAATGGTTAAGATTGCAACAAAAAATGGTTGATATGGGTGCCAGCTAACCAGTCCATTATGACTAATTGTTTAAGAACAAATTGGTCTCTGTTATGACTTTCCAACTCTGACTTTGCTCTTTTACACTCACTCATGACTCTGCCAGATCCAACTTAATTGGTCGTCCATCTAGTGTTTATTCGTAGGTCTGAATCCCTTCCCTCATTTACTTTGCTGAAGATCAGACATGTCGTCATGTCGATCAGGAATCAAATGCGTTACTATGAGTTGTAGGTTCGAAAATGTGGGTTGAAGTTGGAACTTAAAACTTACTTGGTTTTAACTGTGTATGTGGTACAGTCAGGGTGCTGTAAACCTCCAACAGCCTGTGGGTATAACTTTGTGAACCCAACACTGTGGCTGAACCCTGGTGACCCAATGGCTGACCCAGACTGCTATCTTTGGAGCAATGACCAGACCCAGTTGTGCTACAATTGCAACTCTTGCAAAGCTGGTCTCCTGGGGAATCTCAGAAAAGAATGGAGGAGAGCAAATGTGGTTCTCATTGTCACCGTGGTGGTTCTGATTTGCGTCTATGTAATCGGCTGCAGTGCCTTCAAGAACGCACAGACCGAGGACCTCTTTCGTCGTTACAAACAGGGATGGATCTGATCTTGTTTGTATCCCCAAACACAACCTTGTTTTTGTCGGTTCTTTATTCCTTATCCTCTCTTATTAGGACGTCTTTATGTCACCCGTGTATATTCCTTTGTTCTTTTCATATCTAGAAGTCCCAGGCTGTGTAGAGTTCAAGTTCTATGATAGCAGAACCAAGTTCTGGAATTGGTTAATATAAATATTTTTTAATTTGCTTTGCCTCAGATAAGAATAAAAGTCCAGTGATCATAGCATCTCAAATATCTAAAGATTCTTGTTTGAAGCTTGGTTACATGTAAATATGCAGTTCAAACTGCAGATTCTGGAATCGGTTCTCGAAAACTAGCACATTTAACTGGCTGCAGGAACAAATTGCATTCAGTTCAGTTGTCAGATCATCTTCCTCGTTGTACGTTCAAGCTGTCGATAACTTTCTCGAGTATACAATGTACATGGGATCAGAACGTCCGGGGTTAGGAGATATATCCACAGCCTGAAGAGAAGTGAAGAAGGTATCTCAATGTGTAATTCTTAAGCATTGACCTATGGTTGGCTAAAGAATCAAAGGGTTTCCCATACCTCAGGAGGTTCAAATCCACCGGCGTAGCGGAAATACGACCCAACAATCATAATGTGGTCTGCATCTCCAGTCGATGTCCATATAGATATCGCTTTTGTGAAAAAGCAACGGTTCGAAAAGCTGAGTAAACAATGAAGTTAGAATACTTCGAGACTGTGAAGACCCATCCCATCATTCAACACGGGATGGATCTTAGGCTTGTATAATAACCTCACCTCATTATGGCAAGTCCACCAGGTTTAAGAACTCGGCTCATTTCCTTGAAGACGCATAGAGGTTTGGTGAGATAATCGACACTGACCTGCAAGACAAGTTGTTGAGAATTGTTGAAAAAAGATTGTTGAAAAAATAACCATGAGTAGCTGTATCAGAGCTCGAACATACGACGTTCGTGATCACATCAAAGGAATTATCGTCAAGCGGGAGTTTAGGATTCAGATTCAAGTCTTGCACTATGTACTCTGTCAGAACCTGAATGAACAAAAATTGCAGGAAACATGAATCCTGTGGGTAATTCAACAATGATCTGATTATAGATTATTCAGGCGTTAAGAAGAGTCGAAAAACCGGATTGCGCTTGAGCTCTTCCTCGTTCATTCCCATCCCAACTACTCTTTCTTGCTTGTATCCTGCTGGAAAATGACTGACCTACACATAAAACCCAAAAGGGGGAGATTATCAAACTTCTCTTTCTACATGATTCGTGAAGAAAAATTTTCAAACTCCCAGAAATGGGCTTACCCAACTGCTGCACATATCCAAAATGCTAACTCCAGGTGTATTGCTTGGGGGAAATACCTCCGAGTAGAATTTGGTGAGTGCAGCAATGGCTGGATCATCAATGTGGGTGACAAAGCGTGGGGATTCATAGAAGAACGAATCCGGTGTCCTGAGAAATCGTTGTATGTTCATCAACATCTGATGTAACTCCAAATCTAGAGCGAGTGAAAAGAAAAGGTTGAAGAAGAATAATGAAAGGAAAAATTTGAGAGTTCATACTCGTCAAAGCGCTGGAAGTCCTCGTCCCTGAAGGGAAATTGCTCTGGCCACTCCACGTTCTTCAAAATCTTTAGACACAGAGCGAATCAGACAAATTATCTCTTCCTATCACTCAAATTCTGAAGGATCCTCATAGTGCTAAGTGTTCTTCCATTTGGAAACAAGAAAATTGAAGTTGGGGCTCTGTAAATTACCTCTTCGACAGCATTTCTCTGCCTGGCAGAGGCAATGAAGGATTTGGCGGGGCCGAGTGAACCGGACATATTTAGGAACTGTACCCAGAAGGAAATTCCGAGGCCTAATATCAAACGCCGCCGCGGTTTTCCTCCGGAGCTCCACCGCTTGAGGCTTTCCGCCGCCCTATTCGCGGACCATACGGCGGAGGGACCGCCCGTCAGAACCGGTACCCGCCGGGGGAAATTGAGGCCAATTCGATTGGCCATTTTCTTTTTCTTTCCCAATTTAGGCTTAACACGTCACTATAGAAGATTGAGTTCGACGGGCAATCCGAGAACGGCGCCGTTTCTGCAGTGGTGGGTGCTGGGTGATCTGTTTCCTTACCAGTGATGGTGCATGGATTTACGTGGCCATCCTCTGCTCAGTCGTTTTGCCCATATTCTTATTCGGTTACTTTCCAACTTTTCCTCCCCCACATAAATTAAACATGAAATAATAATAATAATAATATTAAAGACGGTCAAATTCAAAATGATTCCTGTTATCTGAGTAATTATAAATTTTTCAACGAAAGCTGTATTTGCATTTTTTTAAAATGTTATATTTGCATTAACCCTTTCATACCGAAAGAAGATTTTATTTACAATTGTCACTTTTCAGTAGAAAATTTCACAATTTTTATAAGAATATAGATCAATATTCATATTTTTAACAATATTTTCGTGACCTATAAACCTTTGCCTTTCCTAATTCGTTTTCTATTTTTTATTATTAAAAATTAAGTTGAGAAACACAACTATCACCCATTCCTTTACTTTGTTATACAATTACTTTTCATAAACATTATAAAATTCAAGGCTAAATTTTATTTTTGAAATTTGGCTATGTTGTTTTCAAGTAGTGAAAAATTTAATATTACACAAAAAAAGCATTATTTTTAAAATATAGTAAACTAAAAAGTTATTTTTTATCAAATGACAACTTATTAGCATCTGGATTTTTGATATTAAATCCTGCTCGATGGGGAGGGGGAAAAACAGATGAAAAGCCAAGTAGGAAAAATCACCAAGGAATCCAAAAAAAGACATGTCCAAGGAAACATGCCATGGCATCATCAAAAGCTAGCTATAAGAACCACTGTGATCAGATGCGACGGAAAGACAAGATGGGATTCAAGAGGACAAGACTATAAACAGGGAGATTAAGATAGGAATTATCTTAGATATCTGCCAACTGATCAGAGTTTTTTAACATGACAACCCTGCAGATGAAGAAGAACATGTATAAGAACATGATCTATAGAGACTGCAAGCTCTTATTCTACACCGATCACCACAATGTAATCAATCTCGCAGGATTACCATACAGAAACATATAAACAAGTGCTAGAAGCCACTGGCAACGGATGGATTTGTGCCCACAACAAGAACTGATCATGAGCAATCCATCCCAGACAAAAATAATGTTTTTTCTACAATGTAGATCGAGGTCAACAAATTCTCGAGAACGTGAACATCTACCTTGGTGACGTTCGAAATAAAGCAATATGATTGTACGTCCAACTCGTCGAGGTTCTCTTTTCAGCAGCTCGTAAAACGTGGCAATGATGTACTAGGATTCTATGCAGAATGCAGGAGAATAGATTTGGGAAAAGATGCAGAACCATTGTTAGGAGCAGGTTTAATGTTGAGAATTGAAGTAACCAAGTTGTAAATCTGAACATTTTCAAAAGATGGAACCTTCCTGCCCTTTGCAAACTGTGGACCGTGGCCAACGAAGATGGTTCTCATGGAAAATATGGCATTGTCATACCCATGAGCGCCTCCACACTCCTTCTTATTACTCCTCTTCATCTCCACCTTGAATCCCTCTTCGAGCAATCCGATCACTGGCGGGATTCGATCGCTGGCACTGTAATGAAGCCGAGATGGAAGCTCTTCCTTGACATACAATTTCAACTTCTTCCCATTCTCAACTTTCCCAGATTGCAAAGCTTCATTCATTTTCATAACAACATCAGAAGGTGAAACATCAGGAGGTGGACGAATTGCCAGAAGAGGAGTTGTTGATTGAACCCAACTTTCTGGAATCACAATCCATGGAGCCAAATCCTCAAGAATAATCAGCTTCTTATCACAAGTCCCAACCATCCCATGATCCCCTACCAAGATTATGCTAACATCCTCAAAAACCCCTCTTTCTTCTAAGCCAGAAATGAGCTTCCCAAGCATCCGATCAATTCTAGCTACAGCGTCAGTGATTTGGGGATCATCAGGCCCAACCTTGTGGCCCTGATGATCCGGGTCCTCAAAATACAGAGTCATAAACACAGGAATTTCCTCACTGGGCAAGTCAAAATAGTGCAGAATCGCATCCACTCGTTCCTCAAATGGAACTGAACCATTATAATGATAACAAAACCCTACAGGGCAAGACCACGAGCCTTTGGTTACCTCAGCGCCGACCCAGAAGACCGTCGCCGCCCTGAGCCCTTGATTCGCCACCGTCTCCCACAGCGGCTCGCCGAGCCACCACTTAGAGTCGTGATTGGCCATCGTGAAGGCGTCTCCGGTCACCGGATCGAGAAAATGGTTGTTGATTATGCCGTGATATGCCGGGTAAAGGCCAGTGACGATCGAGTAATGGTTGGGAAACGTTAATGTCGGAAAAACGGGAATCAGACCCCGTTCGGCCTCGGTTCCGTTCGCGATCAGACGGTCAATGTTGGGGGTCGAGGTCTTGAATTGATACCCAAATCGAAACCCATCGGAGGAGATCAATAGAACCACCGGATGTTTCAGCTTGGAGAGGGAGCGGGCGGTGGAATTGACGCCGGAGGCGGCGGAGAAGAAGAGAAATGCAAAGGCGGCGGCGGCGGAGAGGGCGATGCAAGTAACGAGAATAAGGGAGACGACGAGAATGCTGGTTTTGTGAGACGGATCTGAAGAATAGGCATCGGTGTCGAAAGAGAGCAAAGCGGTGGAAGGGCTGGAGGAGTCTTGTTCCTGATCCGTCGCCGGAATTTGCTTTGACGGCGCCGGCTTAGACTCGGGAGCCATATCGGAAAAACCAGGTCCTACACTTTGGTCTTGTTCCAGTTGTAGCGGAATTAAGAATATCAGGATGACGATGGTGAAGGGTTATTGTCAGCAGCAGCAGTTACGAAAGTGTTACCTTCAAACGGTTAGGTATAAGGTATGGCTATGGCGTATGGGCTGTGTTACCAACAACTTACCAGAGCCAGAAGCGGAAGCTGTAAGTAATCGGCAGGAGAGATTAACGAACAAAACATTTATTTATTTTTAGTATTGCTTTGCTATTGATTGATTTAGTCAAATTTAATTTTATTAATATTATATAAATATATTTTTACGAGACTAGATTTATCGTGGGCTTGGTCGAAGAAAATTAGTGCAACATCCAAATTGGGCCGATCCAATAAACTAGGCCCAGAAAAGGAAGGATGAGAGGCAAGGAGCAGCAGGGGTCGGGAGAATCGCTGGGAGAGTTGCAGCAGAGGGAGGGCAATGGCGTACCTGAGCATGGGCGAGGCACATAGAAGAATCACAGAGTATCTCAGTCGCTTTTCAGACTCTGTTGCGTCTCAAGATGGAGCTTCCCTCAAGTCTCTCCTATCCCTCTCCTCCAATTCCCCCAATCTTCTCGCTCTCGCCGACTCTCTCAATGTTTTCCAGGTCCTCTCTCTTTCTTTCTCTCAAGTTAACAACAGCAGTTAATCGTCGGTGAACTGTAAGTTTGCGGATTGGTTTTTGACAGGATGCCAATAGATTGATCAGACAGTCTGATAGATATTCTCAGTTCGGAGAAATTTTGGTGAATTTCTTTCGCGCACTGCAGAGTTACCGTATTGGAAATTTGCTTGATGCTTATCAAGCTTTTGAGAAGTCCGCCAAGTATTTTTCTCTCCCTCCATTCTATTTTAATGGACTTGTTTATGTATACTATTGAATGCAGTCCGAGTTGGTTCGGTTGTGCTTGATTGGTACTTTAGTTTTAGTTTGAAATCGTGTAATTGTGCTTTTAATGGTGGAACTTTCCAGCGCTTTCACTCAGGAATTTCGGACTTGGGATTCAGCTTGGGCGTTGGAGGCACTGTATGTAGTTGCTTACGAGATTAGGATTATTGCAGAGAGGGTATGATCTCGGGTCTTATTTAGAATTTTATTCGTTTTTAAGTGATAAATTAGGCTTCTGTATCTGCAGGCTGACAGAGAGCTGGCTTCCAATGGAAAATCGCCAGAAAAGTTGAAAGGAGCTGGTTCGTTTCTTATGAAAGTGTTTGGGGTTCTTGCCGTATGTTTCTTTGTTCAAACAATTTTTTTCTCGCAGACATGTTTATGATACTTCTACTACGTTATTTATTTCAAAATGACCGATTTTTCACTTCTAAAATTTCCATGTGAACAAAAACATTTTTCTTCAAACTGAATTTTGGATGCGCGTCCTCCCATATACAGCTCGAGACGATGGATTGAGCACTTTCATCAGTTTTACAACATTAGATCCCTTGATCAAATAATTGTTTCCCATTTCAAGTGTCTGTTTGACCTATTAATGGAAATGGTATTGCCTATCAATGTCTGTTTGAACGTTGGACCACATGTGAGAGACTGTATTAAGAATACTTAAATGATGAAATTCATATTAGCCTGAACCTTGAAATTTTGGGATTAGTAATGATTAAACATTAGTAAAATTGGATTAGCATTTGTGTTTAAGTTTAGTTATTCTTGGTTTCTCTGGACATGTTAGTGTGGCAAGATTAACCAACCACAAATAGTTTCTATTTCATTTTCCGGATTTCCTAACTATCACAGACCAAAGTTAGAGCAATGTCTTTCAGCAAGTTTATGCTGGAGAGGTATTTCCCCCTTTTTAAACTAGTAAACAATTTATTTTATGGTAGGTAACATGGACCATATAGTTAGTTGACATCATGTTATTTAGAATGAATTATCAAGTATTATGCAATGCTTTAGATTTGTGATTCTTCTTGCTTACGCAAAATTTTCTTGATTGTATTTTAGGGAAAAGGCCCTAAACGTGTTGGAGCACTGTATGTGACATGTCAATTGTTCAAGATATACTTTAAGGTAACAAATGTGTTGAATATATTGAATTCTGAAGTCAAAAACTGTAATCTTCACACTCGTTTGATATGCTTTTTCTCATTGGTTAGCATTAGATGGTATCTGGTCTAAAAGCTGAGAGCATGATTGCAAGATAATGATTTTGATTTTTGAAAAAAATAAAAACCTTAATTTGTCATAGTGCACGTTATCCATTTTATTTGAGTCAATGATGAATAGATTCAACCTGCCGTATATCTCTGTAACAATGTTATCTTGCCACAATGTTGATATGATGGAAATTATAAAACCGTAATTGAAGAATGTTTCTGTTTAGTATAGATTGAAACACAGGACTTATTGCCACTTTTGTAGAAATCATTATTAGACGCTTAGCTTACTTTTCTTTATCTAGTTACATAACGGTGAAGTAACAAATCTGATTGCAGCTTGGTACTGTGCACCTATGCCGTAGTGTGATAAGGAGCATTGAAACAGCTAGAATATTTGACTTTGAGGAGTTTCCTAAAAGAGACAGGGTCAGAATTGATTTTGGTTGCTTACATTTTCCCCCTGAATTGCCCTCATCCTTCTGTGAAGGATGATATGACCATAATAGTTTATTTTATAAAATCTGACTAAAGTATATGTGTTATACATACAGGTGACCTACATGTATTATACAGGCCGTCTGGAGGTTTTCAACGAGAATTTCCCTGCCGTGAGTAATTCTTGATTAATGCAACTGTATCTGCATGAATTTTTCACTCTGATTGTTGCCAATCTTTCTAGCATGTCATTTATCCTTACTATGTATACTTGTGATTTGTAAATAATACGTGAAGCCTCTTTCCTTCTTTCTTAACCCCTTTTACCGAATCCCTTCTGTGAGCAGGCTGATCAGAAGTTGTCATACGCCTTAATGCATTGCAACCCTCAAAGAGAGGCTAATATAAGGTTTGACTCAGGTGTGCTTGCTGCATATAATTTGCATTTTCCTAGACAATTATGGATGGATCAGGATTACTGTTTTTTTCTTTTTTCTTTTTAGGGGGTTGGGGGGGTTGAATGTTTAATATTTTCCCAAATGATAATTAACGGCTCATGCATCTTCTTGTAAGAATATTAGAGGAAAGATTCTCTCTACAAGGGGCTTGTGACAGGGTGAACTCCCCCCATTCCTTTTCACTAATATTTTAGTGGACTTTTCTCCCATCGTATGTAAGCTTGCAACACCACTAGCTCTTATTGAGGATTTCCTCTAAATGGTAATCATCACTCTTACACCTTTTGGCTCTATTATTGAAAGCATAGAGAGGAAACTCCACAAATGGAATAACTCAATATCAAAGGATGGTTATCTTACTCTTGTTCATCAACTTTTACCAATTTTCCCACTGGCCCTCATAGTATATATCTCTATTAACTTTGCCCAATAAAGTGGCAAACGCTTTGAAGAGGCTTTTTAGAGACTTCCTATAGGACGATGTAGGACCTAAGGTTGTTATCCCTTTTGATTAATTGGAACTTGGAAGAAGGTCCAAAGCACTATTAGAAAGGGAGTTTCGATAGTAGCAACATCAAAATGAGGAACCACCCTCTTGCAAAATGAAAATCGAGATTCTCTATCTAGAAGTTGGCCCTTTGGAGGAAAGCCATTGCAGCCAAATGTTGAATATGGTACCTTTCACTTTGATTTTTAGCTGAGACATTCTCTCTTTCTTCCTCTGAAACAAAGGGACTTTATTTACAAGAGACTTTCTGAAACACACACTCTCTCTCTCTCTTTCTTCCCCTAAAAATATCCTCAAACAAAGGGACTTTATGTACTAGAGAATCGAGGTTAAAGTCAGCTATGGACATCCTACCAACTTTTTAGGAGTTCTTTTGGATTGGCCTAGACCGCGATTGCTACTGCCTACCTTTATCTCTTAACCTATCAGACCTTTCCATAGATTAATGATTTTTTGAATTATGCAACTTTCAATTGGTACCTGGGTTTTATGAGACTTTTTGGGGATACTGATACAGGAGATCTTCCCCTTGCTTTTTCAATGGAGTTGTTTCTTACCCCAACCTCCCAAAAAAAATTTTAGAAAAAACAAAAGAAAGACATACCATTTTATTTTACTATTTTTGGCTGGATGGGTTTCAAATACGTACATTTATTCCTTGAGAATTTGACAAACATAAATACCCCTCTTCTTATTAGAGCTTTATACTATAGCTTACAACCATGCCTGTTTAATATTCCATGTCTGTTTAAATATTCTTATTTGTATGGGCTCACCATTTTAGATTTTATGTATAGTTGTTTAGATGCATTTGGTTGTCTACTATCAAGTTACCTTTTGAATAGTTCTGTTTAGGATGTGAAAGTGAAGGAAGTCTTACCTAAGTCGCATTAATTTTGAAACAGAATGATATTAAAGTATCTCATACCTGTGAAGCTTTCTATGGGCATCTTACCAACAAATTCACTTCTCGGGAAGTATAACCTTTCTGAGGTACGGCATGTTTTTACAAATGTTTACTGTCTTCACTCTCTTAGTGAAAGCTTTCTGGAACATAATGCTATTTATGCGTCATATCTATATTTTGCATGGTTGGTTTTTGCATGTGCACCATCTAAAAAAGAAACCATCATGTTTTTACTCACAGTATGCAAATGTTGTGCAAGCTCTTAAAAGAGGTGATCCAAGGCTTCTGCGACAAGCTTTACAAGAGCATGAAGATCGGTAAACCTATCTTTTCAAATCTTCTTGTGCGAGAGATTTTGGCCAAGGATGTAAAACTCAGAGTTTTCTTTGTTCTTGCAGGTTCTTAAGATCAGGGGTGTATCTTGTCTTAGAGAAGTTGGAACTTCAAGTTTACCAAAGATTGGTGAAGAAAGTGTAAGCTCAACGTTCATGTACTTTGTTGCCTGATAATTGATTAATAGCTCAGATGAATCCACGGGCTCAATAGGCGCCTCCTGCTGCTGCTGATTATTTGTTCATTATTTCTAATTCTTTACATTCTCTCCAGCTACTTTATACAAAGGCAGAAGGATCCAAACAAAGCCCACCAGATAAAATTAGAAGTAATTGTAAAAGCTTTACAATGGTTGGAAGTAGACATGGATGTCGATGAGGTATTCGTTTCTCCATCTCTCATGTTTGATAGTTGACACCCCACCCCACTGGTGTCGGTCTCATACTGCTGTTAAATTTGCAGGTAGAGTGCATAATGGCCATTCTAATAAACAAGAATCTCGTGAAGGGGTACTTCGCTCACAAGAGTAAAGTTGCAGTGGTGAGCAAACAAGATCCTTTTCCTCGATTAAACGGAAAACCGGTTGGTTCATGAACTATTTTAACAAGGTTGTTAGCCATCTGTCTGCTCATATGGTGCTGGTCGATTTTTCTGTAGCTCTTTTCTATGACGTAAGGTATCAACCATAGACTTGAATCGAAAGTAATAGCACTTTGTAATAGTGGTTGGGTGACACAATAATATAAATTTAATTAGTTTAGTGTCTATCTGATAGAGCTTTTGTAACATTAATTAATTTAAGGGATTCAGGAGCTCTCTCTCCTTTTGAGACATTACAAATCTATTTTTTGTTCTTTTGTTATCTAATGTTATTTTTTCATCTGTAGAATCTATTTTCGTCCTTATATGGTGTTCGTTTATCTTTATTTGAAAGGTAAATTAGTAATGAGTGAAAGATATTTCCTTTAAAGATTCCACGTCATGTTTTCCAAAATATTCTCATCTATAGTTTATTAAAAAAGAATAATCTATTCTTGGTTCTCAAGAAGTTTCAACTACCCATTTTTTTTGCACATCTTACCATTGATGTCAAACGTATCTAAATGTTCGGTGTCATCAATTGATTCCAAGCTGTATATAAACATAAAAAAATATAATTAATCAATCATCAATATTAATCTTGATGGAAGTGAAAAGAACATTATTAATTAAAATAATATCGAGATTCACAAGTGAATTATCTCAATAAAGGCGCTCACTTTTTGAAAATAAAAAAATTCCCTTCTATATCTCAAAACAGGGTCGGTGGCAAAATCCAGAATCTAAATGGAAACTTAAAATCAAATACCATTAGTCAATTGAGCCTTCCATTAGCCACACCAAAATCTAGATAAGCATTACAGATTTCATTACTCTGCCAAACATAGCGTTTGAAAAGAAGGAAAAGTAGTTAAACCATGAAACAATGCCGAAGCATAGGAGTCTAAAAGAGATCAGAGTTGTCCAAATGGAAGCACATCAAACAAGAATACTTCTAACAGAGACCTGATAATGCAGACAGAAGAGCAACACATTAAGCAAAGGACCTACCAAACAGCAACGAAATGAATGTTGTATGAGAATGAACCTGTCTTTGCCAACATGTGGCCAAGCCAACTTAACATGGCATTATTTGAAACATACAACCACATGCAATATTTACTAAACCAAGGCAAAAACATTTACAATTGCATGGTGAAAAAATTGCTCGCTACATTAATGACACACTCTGTATGAAGGATTAAATTTTGCTACATGCATATGTGGTTGTAAGAAAATAGAGTGGGGGAAGTAAACCGGATTGCAATTTGAGGAAGTGACAGCTTCCATCCATTGAATATAAGGGCATGAATCAAAATCCATCTGATTCAAACTAGGCAGATTAATGTACATGCATTCTTTTCATGTCAAATTATGGTGCCATGCAAGCAGAAATGCATCCTTGGTTGTATGAATCCCATTTTTCATTAGGGAAGGGGAGAAATGTACGGAATTTGTGGTGGAAGATAATAAATAACTGGTATACAAGGACAGAATCGGGCTACCAAAGATTTCCCTGAGAAAATATACATTATTCAGTCTTGCTTGTCCTCTTTTCGGAAGTGTTAATGCATTGGTTGCTTGCAAGGCTAAGGAAAGTAAAAATCCAGACAGACATGGAATGGACAAACGCATGAATCAAACCATAGGTTAAAAGTTATGTTGTACCTTCTTCTACCCTTTTATCTAGCAAGGAGAATAAGAGTCCCATCCCAATAATTATTGCAACTTTCAGACCTAAAAAGAGGATTTGAAAGTGCAAAACATGATAGTTTAGTTAATTAAAAATTAAAAAATGACAGAACATGTAAAAGATTGAACACCGATTCCACTATAATGCTCATTGATGATGATGGCTTGTAGAGGATGAAATTACATCGGCAAGTGGTTCTTGAGAAAAAATTTCATCAGAATTCTCTGTGGTTTGATCATTTTCTCGTTGATGATATCCAACTTGCATTGGTTTCAGAGGTATCTCGATTCTGCATATATAAGTGCATAGTCTAATAATCATGCATTGGCCAATTAGATAGTAGTAGTTCATGCTATGCATACATCATATAACGGTGCATGGATTAACTAGAGTATGGCTTATTATCAAGAAGAACTAAAAATGAAGAGACTCACTTTCAAGACTGTCAAGAAGTTTAAGTTGCTTGGATCCCTCAATTGCCAAGTTCAAGTTGCTTCATTGAGATCAAATGAATATATAACTAGTTTTAAGAAAGTAGAACAAAAGCTGTTTAGACCAGAATTACCTCTTCAATGGAAACCTTCATTTCCCCTTCATGGACAAATGCATAACTGTGAGTCTGTGACCTCCCACCAGATCTAGCATCTGATTATCACCTGATTCCCACTCTGGCTGTCATCAATGTTTTTACAAGATTTATCATTCTTTGCGTCTATGTTATCAAGCTCTTTACTGATTATAACTTTACTCAAGTTTTCTCCTCCAGCTTGTTTCTTTTTTCACTCCAACTTTAGTGATTAGCTAAGCCTCATAAAATCATCCCATCTAAAGCCTCGATAAAATTGAGTTTCTCTTCCTTCATCTTGATACAGGCCAAGATAGGACTTGAGTTTTCCATAGGATGTTTAGTATTTGAATACTTTTCTATGAAATTTCAATGTAGAAACAGGGTCATGAATGAATGGTTGTGCTGGTGCAGGTAAACTTATACTGTGGCGATTGGGCAAGTTCCACTGAGCTTGGGGTGGGATTAAAACCCATGTATCAATATTCTCTTACTACTGATATATTTTCAGAGTCGCGCACCAAGAAAACAATTGACCAAGGAAAATACAGGGTAATTGTTCATAAATTATCTTCATTCTTAACATATACAAATTAACTCATTATTCTTACCCAATGATAGACAAAACAACTACATATGAACCCAGTTCGCTCTCTTAATTATCATCACCTAAGTCAATTTATCATACCTGTTGACCAATCTCATGACCAATAAGAACATAGAAACACATCGAAGTCTCTTTTTCAAGTCTCGCACTCGCCGTAGAAACCAACGGCTAAGCCGAAGAAGGCCTTTCGAGACGAGAAGAGAGTATGCAATCAATCACATTGTTCAACATCAGCAAGCGAAGGAAGAATGTTAGATTTTCCTCGAATCTGGCAAAAAAAAAAAGCAGAAGCAATCATGCAACTTAAACAACGAACAGATAACAAACCCTAAAAGAGAACGAAACCATCGTCGACTGAAAATAGGTCACTGTTAAGAGGTCGTCGGTTCAAATCCCAATAATAAATTGAGAGAGGGAGAGATAACATGGAAGCGATGAAAAAGAACGCATTCGCGGAGAGCGAAGAGCGAAGAGGATGGAAGGCTCAGATTCGCCTTTTGTCAGAAACAGAGGGGGAGGTGCGTCGATTCGTGGCTGCGACCACCGGCGAAGAGTCCTCCCTGGTGGTCGCCTCGCCTGACGAACGATCACAGCTCGACGACTCCATATCTGGTACTAGACTTTATGATCAATCATCACCGCCCACACATTAGGTCTTACGAAGAAGAAGAAGAAGAAGAAGAAGATGAAGAGAGAGAGAGTGATGAGAGTGTAGAGGCGTAGAAATCATGGGCTCTACAAGCATTCGGAGCGGAGCGGAGGGATCCTCCACCTCCATCTCCGAGAGCAAAGCCTCATTCTTAAACTAATGAGCGCAGCGCGGTAACGGCGCCGGGGCGGAGCAACCGCGCTGCGATTTCATCTCGCTCCACAGGAACGCGAATTTATAGATGGCCTCGCCTCGCGGAACCACGACGCTAAACTTTCTGTTTTCCGATTTTACCCCCCGCCCCGCACGATATCACCGTCTTAATTCATCTAGGGTTTCTTCCCCCCACCAAATTAAACTGTTAAAATTTTCTTTCAGATATCATTTTAAATTTTAGCTCGTTAGAAATAAAGTTTTATCTTTAATTTTAATATGTTCATTACAATATCACAACTTTTCTTTTTTAGAAAGATAGACTCTTCTTATTATGTTCTAACTTCTATAATATATTTGAATTGGAGTTTTACATGGATTATGGCATTTTTATTGTTATTTCTTTTTTCTTTATATATAAAATTTTAAAATTTTTACTATATTTAAAAATAATTTTATGCTATTTATGCCAATACTCTAAATTTAATTACTACCTAATTAAGTATGCAACAATTAGTTGAGATTCAACTGTCATTAACTCAACCATTATAAAAAAGGAAAAAAACGGAAGAAAGCATTTACATAAAATATATATTTTCGCATATATGAAAGAAGTTTACAACTTAACAAAAATCAAATAATTAATTTTTCTTAGTATAATAAGTAGGGTAGAGGATCAACCTCATAACCTCTCAATCATAAACCACAAATAATTTAAATTCAAATATTTAGTATAAAACACGATAGGAAACCAAAACATAGTTCAGTTGATTAATGCAAAAAATGTAAGAATAAAAGTCAAAATTAAAGAACCCCACCAAAGGTCCGACGAAGCGGCGCGAAAAATAGGTTGGGGCTAAAGTTCCCGTAAGGCTGCAAAGATTTAAGGCAGTTAACATGATAGTGGTGTAGAAGACAACAGAATCCAAAAGTAAGTGAAGAGCTACCTCCCTCACCACTCTAAACACAAGACATCAAACTGCCTCAAACACGAGGACTTCTCACAGACCTGATAATGCAGATAGAAGAAGAATACATTCAGATAGAGACTTTCGTCGGATCAGACTGAACTCGTCGTCACCACACATAGCCAGCCAACCAACCTAACATGGCATTATTTGGAACATACAACACCTGCAGAAGCAGAACTGCTATCTAGGAACACAGAGGTTTATGTTTGAAGAACGTGTTCTCACGACTCATGACTATCGAGGTTCGTTTATGAATTAACAGTTCATAGAGAATCAACTTGAAATGAGTGGTTGCTGTGTTGTTTTCTCAACGAAGTTGAGGAACATCAAAATATAAAAGTGGATTCACTAATGTAAGACGAAAATTTATACAATTGGGTAGTGAAGAAAGAAATTACAAATACATTAATGACACAGTATCTGTATTGAAGACCAAAAATTTGTTAATAGGCATATGTGGTCAAGAAAAGAAAAGGAATGAGAAAATAAAGATGGATTGGAATTTGTGGAAGTAATAGCTTCCATCCCTCGAAGACCATTGGTGTAGATCCTTCACCCAACGGGTTATTTCTGCAAGGCCATGAATAAATGATAAATCTATATTCATCAGACTTCACCATATTGATGCTTTTCGTGAAAAATTATGATGCTGTGTAAGCAGAGCTTCATACTTGAAGTAATATAAAAAGTTTTGTTATTTTCATTAACCGACTGAATTTGTGATGTGCATGTATCCTGTTTTTCATTTTGGGAAGGAGGGAGAGATATGGAATTCATGGTGGAAGATAACAAATAACAGGTTTACAAGAGACAGAATCGGGCAGTTTCTGTTTTTCTCTCTCTTTGAAGATGGGTTAATGCATTAGCCTACTTGCAAGGCTGGGGAAAGTGAAGGTTCAGGCATAGAATGGAACAAAAACAAGATTCAAATGATAGGTTGAGAAGTTATCCCGTACCTTCTTTTTCTTTTGTCTGGTAAGGAGAACGAGAGTCCCGAACCCAATCATTATTGCAACTTTCAAGGCCTAAACAAGATAATTTGAGTTAGCAAAACATCAATAATTTTGTTATTCTCAGTGCAACACAATGACAAAACATGTAAGATTGAACTCTTTATTCCATTATAATCAGTCATTAATCTCACTTTAGATGATAAAAATCTAAATATGCCACAAAGAGGATAAGAATTTTACATTGGCAAGTGGTCCTTCGGAAGGTTTTACATCATCCGAACTCTCTGGTTTGATCATTTTCTGGTAATTATGCTTGCCCCCATTCGCCTTCGTTTCCGAGGTACTTCTATTCTGCAGACGCAAGCGTAGGTACATCCATTGTATGTGAGTAGCAAGATACTATTAGTACGGTATCATCTTAACCTTGCATGGTATAAAGGAAAGAAACCACTATCACATAACTCTCACTTCATAGCACACTCGAGCATACAACAAAATACTCAAGGCCTTAACCAATTAAAGAGTGAAGATGTTGTTCACGCCGTTTATACATCATATAATGGGTGCATGAACTTTACTTAGAGTATGGCTGTCGTTTTATAGCACGTTCCTAGTGTTTAAGATTTTCGAGAAATTCAAGTTGCTTAGATCCCTCGATTGACAAGAAATTTAAGTTCCTTCATTAAGATCAAATGAATTTTAAAATAAAGAATCAGCTGTACGTGCTTTTAAGAAACCAAGTAGAAATAATGCGGTTCAAACCAGAATTACCTCTTCCATGGAAATCTTCATCTCTCCTTTACGCACAAATGTATAACTAGTGCGACCTCCCACCATATCTAGCATCTGATTACCACCTGTTGTGACACACAGCCGCCTTCCTTCATCTGGAAATATCCAGCCACCAGACCTTTTGGAACGGTGTTTCTCATCCTTCACACGTGACACTGATTCAACTTCCTTGGCCGAAGTACCTGTAGTATTGACTTCTTGCGAATTTCGGGCGGGTCCTTGCATTTTACTTTCACCTGTTATTGAATTTCTATCGTACACTGGCTTCTCATCCATCGACGTAGATGGTTGCTGTGCATCCATCACTCTCTCTGAATCTGTATCTCTCTCCCATTTGGTTGTGTTTGGCAACTTTTGATAAGTTTCATCATTCGTTGCATTGTTATCATCATACTCCTTGTGGAATTTATCCTTTTCACTCAGATTTTCTCCCCCAATTTGATTTATTTTCCCCTTCAACTTTCGTGATTGCCTAGGGTCCTCAGATAATCTAGTCCCATCTAAAGCCTCAATGACTTTACGTTTCTGTTCCTCAGTGGCTTTCTTTGACTGCACAACTTCCAGAGATGGCTGCTTTTCTACTACATGTTGAGTATTTCTTATGGTAGGTTTAATGCGGGGTTTTGTATCCTGATGTAAAAACCAAAATTTTATTCAACCAATAGTGAAGTGAAGCAATCAGCCGGTGGAAATTGGAATCATGTAAATATTATAAAGCATTACCGAGAATATACCTGAGTTAGGCTACTTTCAAAGGCACTTATTACTTTTTTAACATTGCTGGGAGTTCTCCCACGTGGTGGTGCCTTCGCAGAATCGAGGGTCTTGTCTTCACCTTTTGCTGGAGAATTGGAGAGCTCGGAGCCTTGAGAATGGAACAAATTTTCTTCTGAATGAACGACTGGTGAAGGTTTGTTGACATGAGGTGACTGTGTCACTATACTCTCAACTAATTTAGTATTATCTACTTGCAACAGAGTAACTGTTGATGGATTATCTTCATTTCTATCTGCATTATTCTAAAACAGATAAAACACCCATCAAAATCTCCAAAAAAGTGACAACTTAGCGATAAATTGCACTAGAGATTTATTAAACCTCAACTGAAAGTTGTTGATTCTGATCAAGGTGAATATCGTTTGTGTTTTCAGCAACCGGTCTCTCATCAGGGATATTTTCGGGTGATGCTGAGGGAGCTTGGTGAGCTGCTTCTTTACCACTTAGATCTCCAATTTGAAGAAGACATTTTTGCGAATCTTGAGAAGACGGAGCACTCAGAAAATCAAGAAAAAACCTTTCAGAAAACACCAATGTAAACAAACTTGACAGCTAGAAAATCCTACTGCATAACCACAAAATATTCAGGTTCTGTTCTGCCCTTATTTTTTCTCAAAAGAAGAGCAGGATCTGACCTGAGAACTCAGGGTTTAGATAAAAGGATGATGCAAGGCTGCTTCCAGAGCTTTTGAGATTTCTATCTTGACGCTCAGTCTGTTTTCTTCTCAAAGCGGTTTCTCGCTGTGAAAAAAATGTAGAAACAACATCAAGTACCGAAAGTGACTCAAGTTGCAGAGATCTCAAGAATGCAAAACGAAGTGTGCAAGTGAAACAATCTCTGTGATTCTAATAACACAACTCAAATTAAAGAGATTACTATTATGAACATAATTAACTGTACTTCAGCAAATAAAGTGACAGACACTGTTGGAGAAAAATAAGGTTTGAAGAGGGTACCATCATTCGAATTCGACTGCGATCATCTTCACTAAGAGCAAACTGGAACTGCAAATGCACGCGGCCTCCTCCTTCAAGAGGAAAATGATCATCCCAGTAACCTTTCTCAACTATTGATTTTGCCTGAACACCTTCCCCAAAACAAAACCATCCCAATCAACCTCATTTTGCTAAAATCATTAATCAGATTGAGATACAACGAGAAATTCCTAGAACAAACCTGCACGTGATATCTCGTTCCCTTCACCATCCTGAACTATAAGAATCACATCATCTCGAAGCGTTGTCAATGGACTGTGTACACCAACCAAGAAAATAAGCCATAATAAACACAACAACCAGAACAAGGAGAGAAGATAAACATTTCAAATGACAGGAATATTTCATTACAATGAGAAGTCTCCTTTGTCCGAGGTTTCATAATGTCTTTTACCCATGGAAACTGCAATAAGATGAAACCGTTTCAGACTCAAAAACGAAAAATCAGACTCGAAGAGGGCAATTGATTTCCGTACCCTTAACGGATATTGGGGAAGGGAATAGGCTAGGGAGGTCCATGAACTCCAGAACTGAAAAAAAATCGAAATCAACCATGAAAAATCTTGGTACCGGCATAATATATCTGAAACTCTTGGATTAAAGAGACGAAATCCGACGAAGTTACCTGAAACTCGTATGGTTCCCGGCATAATTGAAGAAATAAAGAAATTCGAAGGAGGGATATGATTGAAGTATGGTTATTTGACATGAAAGCAGAGCAGAGAATTGGAGTTTGGAAAATTTTGGATGGAAAATGGTTGGCGGTGAGCGAAGGAATCAGTAGAGTGGCGTTCAATAACCACCCCAAATCTTAAGGCGCCAAAATTATGGTTTTGTCACTCACGAGAAGGAAAATAAATAAATAAAGGAAAATACATTTTTGACACCCATTCGTCTTTCATGTCTCCCATTTGTTTTTTTTTTTTTTTTTTTTTTTTTTGTCCTTGTGTCATCCTCTCACGTTACCATTAACCATTTATACTGAAAATATAATATAACATGTGTATATTTAAATCTAAAAATATATATATATATATATTTAATGTAACCAATCCGGTCCGGTTTGGAGTTTGGTTTTTCCATCTTAAACCGAAACTGAACAGAATAATTCAGTCTGTTGATCATCTCAGCCGAACGTTAAACCGATTTGTTGGTTTACGGCCCACAACTTGATGGTATCTTGTTCAGGAAGCCCATTGGATTTCAATTCTTCGCTTCTAGGCCCAAAAATCAAGAGGTCTCAGATTTTGGAAGCCCATTGGATTCTAATTCCTATTTCTAGGCCCACAGGTCTACAACAGTAATTATTTGGGATTAGTACAGGTCTATTTAAGAGACCTAATTACATATAAAAGGATGGAAACTTAAAGAATTTACACTTTTGTCTAACATAATTTTCAAAATAGATGGTACCCATAATAGAAATTACTAATATACTCATCTCAATATTAAATCATTAAAAAAATATGAAATTAGTTAATATTTATTAAAATATACCAAAATCACTAAAATTAAGCTAATTGAGATTTTTAGAACCCACGAATTTGGTAACCCACTATTTTTAGAAACCCATTTTTCGTAACCACTTCATCTCCCTCCTCACCGCTTCGACTGAAACCCTAGGTTCGCATCTCCGGTGGTTGCTTCAAAAAACTTCTCATCTTCAAGCTTCCAATCTCCATTCTTTCAGAAGATTACTCTGGCGTCCTCCGTCGCATTTATATGGCAACATCGTCACCGACTATGTCTCCGTCGCATTTATAGGGCAACATCTTCCTTTTTTATTGTCACCGACTACTTCTTCGTCACCGGCTACGTACCCAGGCTTCTCATCTCCGGTGGCCTCCGTCGCATTTATAGGGCAACATCGTTTCAATTTTGCACAGAATCCTTTATAACAGTGTATATTTCAGTATATATAATATAGTCATACTGATTTGGATATATAATATATATCTAGATTAAAATATTTCCATATATAACAGTGAAACAATTTCCATGGAAAATGTATTAGGATATATAATATATCTAAAGTTTACATAGGACTTTCGGTATTACATTGGTATATACGAATATATTTTTCTTTATTCGTTTGTTATGAGTAACGTATATGTGGTGATATATAGTGTTTAGATAAGTATATATATTATATGTCAAGATTTATGTATGTTGATATATAAGGATGGTGATTCAAAGTTAAAAATCTATTGGATATATACCGTTAAGGATTTACATCAATACAAACGAATAAATTTTATATCTCATAAGTTTAGTCTATGTTATATCGGGTAATATAATACTTTAACAGCGATTCAATTATATAATTCTGAGGAAAAAAAAAGTGAAAAGCAGAGAGACAGAGAGAAGAGCAGTTCTGGGTGTACTATGGCTCCATGCACTGAAACAGAACATACGAACAAGCTTATCATGTTTATTTTTGTCTCTGTTCTGAAAAGGTGACAATATCAAAAAATATATACATACGTAAAAAAAAAAAAAACTAAAATTGAACTTTCAGCCTGGTATATACATATATATATATAATATAATATATATATATATTTTTTTTAAAATAATGTAATATAAATGTTTATGATAATTAGGGGGCATGTGTTTGATGATGGAGACTGGCGAGAAAATAAATTAAAAATAATGTTAAATATGAAATCTGTGAGAGTGAGTGGTGAAATAAAAAAAAATGGAGTGAAAATCGAAAACGTAGAAGTTATTTTATTTTCTTACATAGCAGTTTGCAGCTTTATGCATGTTATTATGAGGTCCTACTCTACTCTCTCTCTCTCTCTGTCTCAGAAAATTTTCTCAGAGAAAACTGAGTGAAAGAGAAAACTCGTGCCGTAAATGGGAACTAATGTCGAACATTTTCTCACCATCCAAACGCTATCTCATCTCATCACCTACCCTCACAAAACCCCAACCCTTCTCAGTGGCTACAACTTATTATTATTGTACCTATACTTGTCATTTTTCAACCCCAATAATCAAATAGTTCCCAAAATGCCATTTCAAATGACATTGCCATTGCCATTCGTGATTGTCCGACCACTCGGGATCGTATAATTTCCTTCTACTTCAATCTCATACGTTCTTTGTTCTTATGAAAAATTGAGGTTAGGGGTCATCTTTTCCTTGAGAGCATGTTTAGCAAATTTGTGTCGCAGCTTATGATTATCCTATAGGGAGGTTCATCGTATCGTATTTGTTTATGGGATATAGGACTAGCATGGATCTCTCTCATTAGTGGAGAGATCGTTCACCTAGATGTAGAGTTTTGACTATCTTTGTTTATCATATTGAGGGAGAACATAATTTTAGAATACATTGTGCTTCTCGTCCTTCCCTAACACTATTTTACAAGAATAGAGTGACGTCTACGTTTGTGCTACTACTCAGTGGGATAGCAATGTCCTAACTCCCGACCATTGATAAGAACTATTTTGAATTTATTATTTTCATCAAAGAATTTTTGTGTGTGTCTCATTTACGAGCATTGTAATGTTTCTTTTGCTATTTGTCTATCGTTGTATTCACAAGTCTCTTTGTTTCTGCTATGTCTTCCTCTCAAATTAGAGATCCATTTTTGTCTAAAGCTTTGTGCTTAAACAGGCTTTGGGCCGTGCAACTATGGGCCCAATTCTGATAGAACGGTATTTGGGCTTCTACCTGAGGCGACCAAGACCGTTTGAGTAAGAAAGTATTAATGGGAAACAAATATTTACAAGGAAAAAAAAAAGAAAAAAGAAAAAAGTGCCACAAAGTCCTAAATAGATTCAGGTGATAGATTTTATGGTTGTCTGCTGTTGTTTTTCTTCTCCCTGATATAACGTTGTCATGTTGGAACTTTGTTCTAACATGACAAATTCAAGGAGATAGTGTCTTTGAATTGTTGTGAATTATAGATCTCAAGCATTTATGGCTGCCTGAGAGAGAGAGAGAGAGAGAGAGAGAGAGAGAGAGAGAGAGAGAGAGAGAGAGAGAGAGAGAGTTGTCTTGTGATCATGGGTCCAATTTAAGTACAAGTTCGAAAGTCGAGTCTATTTTTGGTGTGTATTCGAGTCTATTTTTGGTGTGCATTCGAGTATCCTACGTGAACTAAACTTCCAATCTTAGCTACATTTATTTACTTCTCACACGGTGATTTCATCTCATTTAAGGTTGGAAAAGTTGAATGTATATTTAATACGTGGGTTTTTATGTTTGTAATGTTCCATTTACCTATATATTGCCCTGGAGTTGAGATTTATTGACATTTTTTACTAGAAAAAGAAAAAATCACGGAATCAAATAAACTGGGTAATTAATGATCTTGTATAATCTTTCATAATGCATTAATCAGTTAAATTTCCTAAAACCAACCATTTTAGGGGGAAGAACAACATATAAAATTGAAAATAAGTTTATTTCTGTGTACAATATGAAAGCAAAATTACTGTTTTTAATTGTAGACCCCATATAATTAATTAGACTATAAATTTCTTAGAAATGACAAAAATAAAGATAATTTAATGGCCGAGAACAAAAAGAAAAAAAATAAGGGGATCATAGATAGGTAAGGCCTACTCTAGAAGGGGGCAAGAGTTATGTTCTCAAGATTCCACCACACATTGTTAATAATAATAAGTATTGTTTTGGTTAAAGAGGAATAAAATGTTAAAGCTAAATTTCAACCAACACCAAAAGGAAGGGGCAGATACCAATGAGATAACTTAGTTAAATCAAATCCAACCCCATTGGCCCTCAAATACTGAAGCAAAAAAGTTCTTAAAAAAAATATAGATTATATTTATATGCACATAAAGGCTCCCTCAGGTAAATCATTTACCTTTTTAATCTAAGATTTGCCTAAAAAGCAACTTAATTAGAATCATTATCTAACAAAAATGATATAATTATTACTTTTTTATTGGGTTAGTTGGATTTTTTTAATGACAGAGTATCATAATTAAACAAATAGCGACTTGGATGAATTTTTAAGAAATTGATTTTAAGTGAAGCACTTCTTAAAGAAGTATTAATTAATTACTTATGTTAGAGTACTTTTTAAGATTTTCAAAATTATTGATATTATGAAAAGTTACTTATAATGGCCTATAAATACTTTTCCGTGGATTGAAAATTTACACAAGTGCGTTTAAGTGAATGGATTTTGTTTTTTTTTTTTTTTTTGAAATATTAGCCAATAGAAATTTGACACATTTGGAACATCCAGTTATAAAACGTGTGCTAACTAAATGTTTTTTTTTTTTTCCTTTTTATGTATGGAATAGGATTCTTTCTAAAAAAAAATATTTTACAAAAGAGAATATATAACAAAGTATCTCTTCTCTTCTTGAAGTCTTTAACGATTCTCTATTTAAAAAATAATCACTTTATTTTGATTTTCTCAAGTGTTTTTCGTATAATTGTAGAACTAATTGAGCTAAACTGATTAATTTCTTTGATTAACTTTATTTTGATGCACTAGACCAAAAGAAAAAGGGAGAAAGGGATAAATATATTAATCTTCCATGGGTGAGTGATATATGTTAATTCAACTATTGATTTATCCTTTCATTATTTCAAAATTATTATGAGAAAATATAAAGAAGAATTAGAATGTCTAGTTTGATTTGTGTTTCAAAGACATCAATTCCAAAACAAAAAAGGAGAAACAAAAGACAAACTTTGTAGGTGTACTCATGGTGCACTGAACTACGATTGTGTTCGAATACATTTCACCGCTTATATTAGTTCATTTTAGTCATACGCAGAAAAAAAAAATCTCGAGGAAAACCAAACAAGATGGTCAAATTAAGTACATTGTGCGTGTTGTAATGACGAAGTAAACATAGGACCGAGAGAGGTGTGGTTGGATTCGATGGATTGGATTTGGATTTGGATGGTAGCGAGAGAGATTTTGAAATGGTGATATTGTAGAATGAAGACAACAAGTTTTGGGGGGTGAGAGACATGTAGGTCCATCATAATGCAAAATCATCAAAGGGTGATTGAAGCCCACAGCAGGTGGGACATACAAACTCTTTGGGAGGAAGCCTGCAAAATCTACACAATAATAGAGTTTTCTCTTTCCCTTTCCAATTCCCCCTTCTCCCTCTTTCATTCGTTCGTGTCGAGGATAACGATACCCTCGTATCCCAAAATATTTCTATAATATTGTCAGTTTTGGATGGACAAAACTTCCCTCCTTAAGATTCAAGAGAAAGCTCCTCCTGAATTCATGCGTGGTCCAGTAGCATATAAACAAGTAGATTTTTTTAATTTCGTATAATTTCTATGTGATCCACTTTTCTATATGCTATTGGACCACATAGGAATTCAGGAGGAGATTCCTTCTCAATCTTCAGGGGAGAAGTTTTTCTCGTTTTGGACATGACCATTGCAGTTTTACTTTTTATTTCTTTTAGCAATGAAGATAATTGTTTTATCTGATATACAATATAGGACTTTGTTTACCCAACTTACAACCTAAAAAATTTGACCCTACACTTACACTTTTTTTAGTTTCCAAACAAATCCAACCCCAATATAATATAACTAAAACAAATTTGTTCTCTGTTCAAATCTCTTTTGTGCGGCAATAATAAATATTTCTTTTTTATGCTTTCACTAAATATATCCTCCTCAAAAGCAAGATATTTGTGGACTAAAGAGCAACTCAAGAGAGTTGGGTTTTGAGTTCATTTGTTTTAGGGTTTAGGGTGATTTTACGGTGAATCTTGATATGCCATTTATACTTTGAGACGCGAGTTACATAGACAAAAATTAAATAGGTTTGAGTGGCAAAAAAAATAAATAAATAAATAAATTGCTTCAAGGTCAATTTGGAGAAAATTTAGGTTGATCCACGCAATAATTGAAATTGCATTCGTGCAATTTTTTAATCCAAAATTTCATCTCCTTATCAAATTTTACGAAAAAAGTACAATAATATATTATAACCTAATAATCTCAATCATTAAATTTTGGTCATGAATGTACTCTCTTGTCTTAATCATGGAGGCATTATTAGAACACAAGAGGTACATAAAGAATATCGATGAATTATAACAAAAATAAAATAAATATAAAAAAAACTTAGAGAGATTTAATCATGCAAGGTTGAGACTGAGATTTTGAAGAATGCCAGAACAAGTTTTTTTACTAATAATAAAAAAGACAGCAAGTATTTAAATATTGATTGAATAGTCAATGTGGAGTCATTATCTGTCTCTACCCAACACAGTATGGGAAATCTACAGGGTACCAAAGTGGGTAGGCCATGTTTCTAAGACTTTTCTAGACCTTGGGTAATATTACCGTTTCTTATTTTTTGTTTTTAATTTTATTAAGAATCTAAGTATTTAATAATTTATGTTTCTTGTTTCTCATTTTTTAGAAATATATTCTCAAAATTGTATAAAAGTTTTGAGAACAACGAAAACAAGTTTCTTGTTTGTTGTTCCGTTTCCAATTTATTCCAACATGAATATAAATTATGTTCTATCATTTTTGAATATTTGGGTGATGAGGACCGTGCAATTCTATTTTTCTTTATAAAAAATGAGTAAATAGAAACAAGAAACAGAAACGTTATTTCAGAAATGTTATAAAAACAAATTAGAAATATAACATTAATAATAATATGATTGAGTGTTTGAGTTTAAAATATTGGGTTGTGTTTGGGTCTGGGGGTTAAAACTTAACAGCAGAAGTGGCAGGAGTGTCTCCAAGTTATGGAACAAAAGGGGTAAAAACAAAAGACCAATACGGTGTCGTTAAGTCGAGAAGCAAAGCAAAGCAAAGAGTAGAAAGGGAAGTATGAATAGATTCCAAGCTGGAAAGGCCCGGGTTTATCGGATCCTGTCCATTCATTTCACCAATTCAATATAATAAAAAACACACTTGTTTTGTTTTTATTTTTTTTTTTAAAAAAACATTTTTTTTACAGAGACGGAATGAACTAGAGCTACCTTCTAAAGTAAGAAAAATTCCAGTACCATGGAGTAACATACCCCATTTGTTTGTAATATAGTTTTTTTTTTCCCTTAGAGATGATTTTAAATGTCGATAAATTACACATCTCATGTTTAATATGATACTGATGTCACTGGTGGTAGTGAATCAACCTTCATTTTTCTTTCTAAATTTTATTTTATAGATATACTCTATAAGTTTTTTTTAATAAAAATCTATAAGTCAACCAAGTTTTATTAATTAGACATCAATTAATATATAAAACGTGCAAGAAATGATATTGTCGGAGTTTAAATTCAAACTATATTCTAATGGTATGTTAAGCTATATGTATTTTTAAATTTTTCCCTTACAAAAATATATCACATGTGGTTTATTATTAATAGGTATAAAGGATAGAAAATAAGTAAGACATTTGAATTTAAAGCATCTTTTGCTTTAGTATCATATCAATATCAAATATCTGGCATGTCCAAAAGATAGATAATCTTATAAAAGATTTAGATAAATTAATGTTTAAAATAACATATTATTTAGCTTGTTGTTTGTTATGTCTTCTAATGTTGACTTAGCACATTATTACGACCAATCCTTTCAAGTGTCACATTTTTATTTTATGTCAAAATCTGTATCAATTTGGATTTTTAACTTCTTCATAAGATCTCATTAAATCATAAAATTTGATTTGATCTTGCTATAAAAGTGATATTTAGTCGAAAAGAAACTTAGTTCAACGTGTCAAATTTTTATTGGGGAAAAATTATTGATGGATTAAAAGTTAGCTTAATATAATATCTAACTTTTTCTATTTATATATATTTTCACTTTTCTCCCACTTATCTTTGTCACTATTATATTTATTTTTCGAGATTTTAGTAACGAGTGTTAAGTAAATTGTAAAAAGACAATGACAAAATTTAAAAAGACAAAAAATAAAATTTACATAAAGGTAAATGGGGGCAGTAGTAATATTACTTCCCCTTCCCAATCTAAATATAGCCTGGTTAATATATATATATATATATATATATATATATATATATTTATTAAAATATAAGAAGTTGAAATTTTTACCCCCACAAAATTGAACTCAAAAGAGGTTAAGAAGCAAGTTTATATTGATCCACACCATATAAGAAATCTTGTAAAATCTTTACAATATTTTTGGGATAAGAATTGAGTTGTTATAAACTTTAAAATCCACAGAGAAGAGTGGTACATCACCTAAATCCTTACTAGGAAAGTTAAATAAAATATGTATATATTTCAAAATTGAATGTGAGAGAAATGATTCTGAGAGCTGAAACGGGGGAGTGAGAGGAAGAAAGAGGTATAAACAAGAAAAGAGAGCAGAAGTAAAATCAATCAAACTTTCAACTTTAATTAATGCAGTACATCTAAAAGTACCCTCATCACATCTCTGTCTCTCTATTTTTCCTCTCATCATAATTCAACAATTTGAGAGAGAAAGATGAGGGAAATATTGACATTGAACTTTGAAGATCATAATAATATTATGGAACAATCTCACAGTAATAAATACCATTTTCATTTTCCCCCCTTCCCAAGCCAGCCCTCTTAAAAACCCCCAAAAGAAAAAAAGAAAAAGTTGTTTCAGAAATTCAAACGCAGTTGTAATTGTAATGATGGAGCAGCCTATTGGCCTCTCTAAGGCCACTGAAATGAGCTCCATGAGTAGTGGAATAATGGGTTCTGTGAGTTGCTTCTCCTGCAAATAGAATCTGAAGCGCTGGAGCTTCTGGAGACGATTCTCTGTTCTCTGTTCTTGGCAATGGCTCTGCCATGGCGTCCAAGTCCTCGCCGCTCGATCCCACTGCAACGTATGAGTATGACCCCAGAAACAGAGGATCGCTGCCCCATTCGCTCTTCAAAACCTTTGTGAATTTCACTCTGTAATTCGAATTGGGTTCTGGAATTAGGAAATTGCCGATCGTAGTGGAAACTCCATTGATGATTTCTTCGTCGGATAGTTTCTCGAGGTGGAGAGCTTCTTCTCCGGCGAACCAGGATTGCAAGAGGGACGAATTTTGGTAAATTGGGTGGAGAGATGCGGTTCTTCTCATCCACCATGGGATTTTTTTGCGCCGTAACTCGGAATCCGGCCGGTGGAAAACGAAATTCAGGCAAGGGAATATGTTGGAATTCTTCGAATCTTCGGCTCCGGCGGCCGGAGGAGCCAGCCGGAGAAACAGCTTGTTGACGACGCCGAATCCGAGCCGCGAAATGGCCTCTGTTTTAAACGAAGGCAGAGGAGGATTAAACAAACCTGAATCGGAATCGGAATCTGAATCTGACTCTCGCCGTTGCTGGATTCCGGCCTTCAGAACCCCGAGCGAGACCGTCACGATTACGTGATCGGCCGACATGTCGGACCCGTCCGAGAAATGCAGCTTCACCGGCCGGAAATCGGTCTGCGTGTCATTTGGAATATTCCGGCCTTCCGGCTCCGGCTGCCATTCGATTTTGATTACTTTTTTGCCCAATTGGACTAATCCAGGGGGAAGAACAGAGGCGATGGATTCGATTACGCTCAAATAGCCTTTGGCGATGGTGATTTCCTCGCCGGGAAACATTTGGTACTCACTTTCCGACGAGTAATCTAGCGTCGAGAGCTCGCCGGCGGAGGTGTAAGTTCTTTGGGTGTTTTCGTACATGGCGAAAATGGCTTCCTCCAGAGATTTTTTGGTCCATTCTCCACACCCATTGGGCTCGATTTCGCCATTATTAGAAACCCAGTACAAATCGAGCCCTCGCCGGAGAAAAGCTCCTATGCTGAGCTTCTCCAGGCCATTACCATGGATATTATTAGCTTGCTGGAGAAAATTGGAGTCTCCGGTGATCTTCCCCTGAGCGAAATCCATGAGCTTCTTGAAGAGAGAGGAAATGGGGTCGACGGTGGCCGGAGAGAGCTCGAGGCCGCCTTCGGCGACGGTGGTCCGGAGGTCGGAGTAGCCGTCCATACACTCCCACGGCTGGTTGGAGTGGAGGGCGTTGATTTGCTCGGCAATTTTATGGATTGGGCTGCCGCCGATGCCGTGGATCCACGTGGCGCCCATCTCTATTCTGTCGCCCATGAACTCCGCCGTGTTGATTCTGCCGCCGATTCTCTCTCCGCCCTCCACGACGGCGAGCTCGAACAAATCTTTGGAGCCTGCCGCCGTGTAAAGCTTGTTCGCCGCCGTGAGCCCCGCCATTCCCGCTCCAATAATCACAATTCTGGGCTTCTCTTCCACCATCTTTAACTGCAATTAAAGAGAGAGAAAAAATTTGAAAAAAAGAAGAAGAAGAAAGAAAGAAATAAGAGATGTAGGTGAGAAAAATGAGCAACTGACGAGGGGAACTTATAAGGGTGCGAGGTATTCGGCTTCTTCAAATTCTTTTTTGCTCCACTTTTTTCTTTTAATTAAATAATTGAAAATTCGGTTAAATTAATTGAAATTTAGTCTAATAAAGACAGGGCTCTACTTTTCTTGGATTTATTGCTGCTACATGACATAAGTTATTTTCCAATTTTTTTTTTCCCTTTTTTTTCCTTTTCCCCTTTAAATTCTTTTTTGCCTATGCTCTCTCTCTCTCTCTCTCTCTCAAGTCTCAACCCCACTGCCATTAACAACATTGGCCAAATGGTCACCCAATGTTACAGTAATTTTCTTTTTTCCTTTTCTTCTTTCCCAATTGTTTTTTTACTCTCTCAAAAAAATCCAAAATTGAATGACGATATCAAATCATCTCTCTAATATTATGCTTATTTGTAATTATTTCAATATTTGTCAAGAAAGGTACTTTTCTTCTTATTATACCCACCCATTAGTTTTTTCTTTCTGAAAAAAGGAATATATAACAAAAATTCAATACTCATTGTAAAATTGAAAAATAAAACAAGATATTTGATATTGTGAAACTAGAAACAAAAATGGATGTTGTAAATTTGTGAACAAAATAGGTAGGCAGTATTAAAAGTAACAACACAACAAGAGGGAGAGAAATGTTTTCCCTTTATTTTTAAATTATACCCAAAATACCTACCCAGCATAAATGTACGTGGAGTTTCTTCTAATATTATTTTTGTTAGAATTAAATTAGAAACTTAGTTTTTGTACATATCGTATTTAATCTCTATTCTTATTGTTAAAATTTATTTTAGATTTGTAAGTTCATTTAACAATTAGTTTGGTACATGTGACAAAATCCTATCATAAATCTCTTTGAAAATATTTATAATTTGATGTAACTTTTATTTATTAGAGATGGAAAAGTAAATAACATCAAAATATTAGTATTAGATGATTCAACTAGTTTGAGTATATATCATCGAAATTCAAATCCCAAATGAAAAAAAAAAAAACCATTTGGATGGGAAAATAAATGGCATGTAAAGTATATTATTGTCTTAATGACAGTATACATTTCACCAAATCTCTCCCTTTGTGGCATGTGCTTATGCATATGGCATTGGAGGCTTAGGAGTTAGGACACGACCCCCCAACCGAGGAATCCAACGGTCCTGATCGAGTTGATGAGCCGTCATTCTTTTTTTTTCTTTTTTTTTTTAAGAGAAATTTCTTTACTAAGATCATTATACAAATTAATGTCTTAGAAATCAACGTAACGTTACATGCCAACACTCATCATCACATCATTATTACTAGAGAGACGGAAAAAAAAAGTGGGCCAATTTTAATTCCGTCATAAATTCAAAATATATCCATATATATTTATATTCGAAATAAGTTTTATCCCTCCCAACATAGTTGAGTGGATAAAATATGTTTAATTTTAATTTTTTTTAATTTTTAAAATTAGAAAATACTTTATTACATTATATTTTATCACATTATATAGGTAAAATGTTGGAATAATAAATTTTAATGTGATTATTTTTTTCTTCTTATTTTTCTTTTATCTTTAATGTTGCTTGGGAATTGGAATTGTAAGTACGTATTCATGTTGATGCCAAGTTCATTTTTTTGGAAGTATACGGCACAAAAGATTTGCAAGGCAACAAACTTTTTAAAGATTTCACTTTTCGAAAGAATTGGGATAAGACTAATGGGATCTAAAGCAGAAGAGTTCCATAACATTCATCTTCTTGCAATAATTTGTGTGATTTTTAATCCTTCTTTTACTTTTTACAATAATTTTATCATTGTTTTCTATTGTTTGATTTGTAAGAAATATTTGGTCATTTCTACCAACGATGAAGAATTTAATTTTGTTCATCCACTTGAAAAACAATTGGAAAGGTTTTCATGCAACCTATATTTAATTTATTTTATTTTATTTTTTTTTTTTTTTGCAAGCACAAACAAGTAATGGTTTGAGTTGAATAGAGCACTTTGAGTAAAAATAAATAAAATAAAATTTCCACAAAGACTATATCTTGATTAAAGTGGAGATAGATTTATCAACTTTTTTGATGTGTCTAATCAAATGGTATGATTGGAGTGGATGAATTGTTGATTTGCTATAAAGTTAACCAAATTTATAATTTTTCTCAATGTGGTCACGAAACATCATCATCCATAACTTCTTTTTCCAAATTCTATGACCCATCACCCACATTTTTAGTAACATAATTTTATAAGTACCATTGTCGATGTTTATACCGTGGTATGATATTAATATTTTGATTTGTGTAATTTTTTTAAAATATATATAAAAAAAAACATACGTCAATTAATTGAGATAAAATATTTATCTATGTATTTATCATCTTCACTATCAACTAATGTGAAATTATATTATCATTCTCGATATCTCTAACCAAGATCAGTTTTTTAATGAAAATATTCCGAATCCATCTTTCATGAGATGATCAATCTAAATCTTCTTGAAAGAGTGAGCAAAGATTGGGTTAATTATGCAATTTGTATCGATATAGAGAGAAAATGTATCAATATAAAGGGAGAAATAGAGATGGAAAGATACAAATTAGATAAGGTCAACCTTTTTTTTTAAACTGTGTGCGTTTAATTGGTGATCTAGAAATTTAAGTTATTTCTAAACGAGGGAAAGCAATTAAAAATTTAGTACAATCTAAAATATTATTAATTAATTAATTATAATTAAAAAAAAATAATATTAGTTTAAAATATAAAACTAGTATGTTTATAATTTTTTTAAAATGTAATTATACCTTTTAAAGTTTCAAATTTTGAATCTCGAGACCGTTCAAAATAAGTTTTGGAAATAGATATGCCAATTTGCATACTAAGTTTGTGAGGGAATTAAAACCATAAATAAATAATGGTAGAATAGTGAAAATTTTGTAAGAATCTAAAAAGATTTACTAAGCTGTCAAAGAACAAGTGCAAAAGACTTGAACATAGTTGTCCAAGTTTAGAGAAACTCAATATTAATTTGCATTAATTATATATCCAATAACATATAGAAAAATGGTCATTAATAGAGTCAGAAGCATCAATATCCAAGTTTAATCAAGCAAAGTCAATGCTTAATAATTTCAAATATATCACTTCGAGCATCGTCTAATACTTTTTTTTTTTGTTCAAGTTTTTTTTCATATATCAAATAATACTAGTAAATTATTAATTAAGAATATCTGATTGATACTTTAAATGTAATTGTGAATTAGGGATTTGAATATAGTACAAAAAGATCTATTCCCTAGCATATGAACTAAATTCTATCCTCACGAAATCAAAGGAATTGTATTCGAATTTTTTAATGCAATGAATCAAAAAAACAAAAGCCAAAAAAGGGGAGAGAGAGGGGGAGATATAGATGCATAGAAATAGTTAAATGTTAATATAATGATAGGGTCCATACTCATGATTAAAATGGCTTTGTATAATTTCACCTTTAAAAAGTTATTGTTTTTAGAAAGAAAAGATGGGAAAACGATGGGAGTGAAATATGGGGCACAAAAGCATTGCTGGGTTGGTATCATTGTTAATGTCGGGTTTTCTCCTTTTTCTTTTCTTTCCATCAAACAAATTATATATTATCGTTGTGAAAATTGAGGGTACTTTGAATCTTGTTTCGGGTGGTCTTCCCTTCCTCATTCACTTTGACTCATCTTTATTTAGAAATTCTTATAATCAATATGTAATATCATCTCGGCTTTTTGTTGAACTATATAACAACGCAACAAATTTGATCTATACTTTCTTTTTGGTAAACCATCAGTAAAAACTAACTCTAAAGCTAAGTGTGTTTAATTTCGTTTGGAAAACTATAAAGATAAAATTGCTTACAATTACTTCGCATAATTTTAATCAACCAAGTGATCATCTTAAAATTCGACTTTAACTATTTAGTTCAGGGCTAGTTCTTAAAATTCGACCATAATCAACCTGAGTAATTCATGATATTTATTTTTGAAATGGTTGGACCACAAATTAGACTTATATTTTCTAAAAATAAAAACATTGTTAGTGACTTTACGATGTTTTGCCCAAATTCAAGGTGTTCGTACATATAATGAGGGAATGACCCTTAATAATTGGCAATTGCAATCCCCGAACCAAAATAATAATAATTAAAAAAACAAAGTACAATGAGAAAGGGACAATAATGATAAGATATAAACAATAGTTTAGTACAATTGTACCATTTATGAATCATATGAATCACAATTCCAAATAATGAGTAAAATGACTCAAAAGTGTTTCTTTCTATTATTATTTTTGTAAGTTTTAATTTTATTTTTGGTACATATAAACGTTCACAACAATTAATTTTGACCTTTTTTTAAAAAAGTTTGTATTGCCCGTTTGATATGAAAATATTAATTTTGATTTCTGACATAAGAAATATAGCTTAAAACATGAGTCCCACGAGACGATACAAACAAATTTAACGCTTTTTTTTAGTACAACATCGTGGATGAGGATTCGAACTCACGACTTCTTAATTGGAGATAAATATCTCAATGAGCTGAACCATGTTCGAGTTCACACACAAAAATTTAGTTATATGATTTAAAGAAATTTAAATAGCAAAATGAATATTTATATACATTTAGAAATTTGATTAAAATTGTTCGATACAAGTATATCTCAATCAATTAGTTAAAGACATCACAAATACCCAATTTAAAATATTTTAAATTATAAAAATAAAATAAGCATCAAAACAATAGTCGGTGTCGACATTTTGTTAATAAATATTCGAGATACTTTGGGTCTCAAGTGGCGATGGGCTACTGGGCTTTGCAGCGAATCTAGTTCGGCCCAAAAAAGGCACCCTCAAACGGGTCTGAATTAAAATTTGGATATAGTTTAGAAATATTATCTTTTTTTTAATACATTTAGAAATGTTATCTATATTTCACTCTGTCGGAAAAAAAAATCATTTAATTGATATAGCTTTTTTTTTCTTTAATATTGATCCAGTTTATATAGAAATTAATTGGTATTTATGATTTTTTTTTACCTCCAGTAAAAAACGCCAATTATGGCTGAACTAAGTTCATGTTTGCACTAGCTATTTATGATTGATTACCTAACCATCCATATTTATCCGTGCAAATAAATAGACACAGTAGGTAATAGATTGACCCATTAGAAATTGGGCCGAGCTAAGCTTGAGGGTTATACCCAAAACCTTACCGCACGAATCAATAACAATTTTATTTCATTTTTATTTTTAATATGAAAGTAGAGATTTGAATCTCTAAATTCAATAAAACGAGTAAGAGGCTCTAACTATGTTTATTAGCTATGCTATTTGTTATTTGTTAATTGTTTATTTATTAATAATGCAACACTTTTTTGTTTTTAAGTTAACAATGTAGTAGACTATAGCGCTATAAAATTAATCAATTATCATTTAATAATTCACACCATGTGGAACTTTACCATATAATTGTCAACTCTATTGATGGTTGAAGGAACCTATAAAGTTAACATTTGGAAAACAAAGTTAAACATGACCTAATCAGTTATTTACATTAACTGTAATAAATTATTATATTGTTCTTCAACTTTTTTTTTTGTTTTAGCAAAACAAACTTGCTCAAACTAAAATTATATAATATCAATTTTAGATTAAAAAAGTACTACATTTAAATTCGAATTTGGTACAAATTTTATAAGAACATTCTTTTTATGTTTTCAAAATACGTTAGCGAATTGTAGATCAAGTTAAGATAATTATATTTGAAAAAAAATTAAATAATATTTTAAACTAAATTCAAGGTGTAAATTTATGATGGTATTTATTAAAAAAAAGAAGTGAGACTGAGAGATTGAACCTCTAATCTTTAGAAATTGAGCAATATAGTTTAATCGAGAGTGACGTAAAAAGATTAAAAAAATTATATATTTAAAGAACCTGTTCTCACGAAATTAAATATTCATCCATAAATTATTATGGAAGGAAGTCATAATGATTTTTTTTTTGTTGAGACATGGTCTGGAATGGAATGTAGTCCAATTGATTATTTTATTATAGGTTCATAAAAACCATAAACTAAAAAGTTGACACAAACATTTAATTATGTTGACAATCTATCTTAAAGGGCCATTAATTGTATTAATTATTTAAATTTAAGCAGTCCCAAGTCCGACACACCACTGAAAATTAATTAGCCACCCTACATTTCCGTACTCAAACTTACCAAATATTAGAAACCTACAAAATTTATTATATTATTAAATCCGAGAAACTCGACAACAATTAAATAATTTTTTAATAATTTTTTGTTTTCGCCGTCCCTGTCCGCTTCCACATTCCGCAGGCAGCCTTCCGTAAATAATTATGAAGGGTCCGTTTATACCATAAAATGATATATTATTATCATTTATATTTATTCGATTTCGTAAGAATTTTATTTCTAAACAGTATACTTTTTTTTTTAATTAATTATTGCAGTTCGATACTTATGTGGGGTCCATTTTTACCCAAAAACTACGTATTATGATCATTTATATTTATATTTAGTTTCAATTTGATTATTATCATTTATATTTAGTTTCTATTTGATTTATATGGTCGAAAATTGTAGCTTTTGCTTTGTTATCCTTTAATATATAGTAGATATAATTAATATTTAGAAGTTTGTTAGACAAACTTTATTAATTTTAAAAAATTAACACAGTTTTTTTTGATGTTGTACTTGAAAGTTTCAAGAATCAAAATAAAATTCATGAACATATATTATGGTGCAGCAAAAAAAAAAACCATTTTATGATAAATTTATGAATAAACACAAAAATATAAGAAATAGTCAAATATGATGGGAGAGATTAATACTTCAACTAAGGAAGGAACAAGATACTAACACAACAAATAGTCAAATATGAGACGAGGGATTAATACTTTGATGAAGGATAATCAAATTAAAGATCCTAAACACATGTTGAGACTACAATTTAAACAACCCCCCCAAAAAAAAATACGAGTATTAAAAGACTAATAAGATTTTTTTCATTGTTCTAACAAATTAAAGTAAAAGTTCTGTAAATCATAATTAATAATATTACTGCGTTTGAATTATTATGTATTATAATAATACGAAACATGTGTTACTCAGTTTAATTTATGAAATTAATATGGAATTATACTGAATCCCTCTGAACGCTAACCAGTTTGTTGGCGATTTCACAAAGAATACGACAAAATGGAACGATGGGTTTATGAGTTTAAAAAAAGAAAAAGAGGGAAGAAAAAACGGGAAATTCATGAAGTTTCTTTTCAACTTCACATGCTCAGCATTCAATTAGCCAACACAATTTCCAAAAACGACATGTAGTTCTTCTTTTCGATCCTATCTTACTTACTACTTACTTACTCTGTGTATATTCTGATCTGTATTAACAGTGTTAAACCCCAAAATTACATCTCCATCCTCATCTATCTTCTCCGTAAACCCTAACCCTAGCCCTTTAGCCATTTCCTTTTCAGAAAATCTGTTCTCCATCGCCGATGAACCTCGCTAAATCCTCCTCATCCCAACTCGATCCGTCCGATACGGCCAACGCCTCCTCCGCCTTCAGCCGATCCTCACTCACCGACTTCCATTTCTCCACAGTCTCAGAATCCACTTCCATCAGTTTGATGCTCGCTCCACTCATGTCGACGCTCGCCATCATCGACGAGTCCGAATCGGAGAAGGACGAGCCGCAGCTCTCTTCGTTTCCGTTGATAGTAACGTAAGACGACGACGACTGGAAGATCATCGCGGATGAGTACGGATTGTCGATGAACTTCACCTTCTCCGTCAGCGGCCGGCTTTTCTCGGCGTCGTCGAGAAGCATCACGAGCTCGCCGATCGTCTCGTCGTCCACGGAAAGCCAAGCCAGAATGTCGTCATCGACATCATCCTCGGCGGCGTGGTCAGAGAATGCCGCCGCTCGCTGCTTCTTCTGCGTGGAGTTCTCCGGCGGAACAAACTCGTGCCTCTTCCGCGTTTCGTCCATTAGAGAGAGAGAGAGAGAGAGAGAGAGAGAGAGAGAGAGAGAGAGAGAGAGGGCGGAGGTGGTTGATTGTGGGAGTCTGGTGAATATATTTGAGAGTGACGAGGCGGAAATATGACCCTACGGTTTGTTAGGTTGTTTTATATAATAATGCAAATGCAATTCAATCTCGAAGCAGCGTGTAAAACGTCGAAATAATCTCCACCGTCCATTTAGCGGGCCCCGCCCTCCGACACCAGTGGTGCCGTTCGATGCGCAAAACTGCCCTTATCGACGAAAAGGATAAAGATGGAAAAAGAAAATGATCAATACAAAATCAGTTGTGAAATGAGTAATTTGATGGCGCGAATGCGATTGATTGGGAATGGGGAGGGCGGGTGAGAAATCACTCAAATTTTATCCGGAAGGTCACAGGGAAGCAGAGGCTGCCACGTGGAAGGGGATAATGACGTGTCAGATGGAGGTGAGATCGTACGGTGGGGGAGATAGGTAGGGTCGGATAGGATAGGTGACGGCTGGTTTTAAAAAAAAAAGAAGTAGCCTCGAGAAACGGGTGTTTGGGAGGTTGAATGCCGGAAGTGCCCTCGGAAATGGGTCAAAGGGCAGAAGCGTCAGAGAGAAAAGGAAAGGTGGAGGGGGGAGGGAGTAGGGTTTCTGGCGGCGACCATTAATGGAACGCAAACCCGCAGTACGGCTCGCGGACTGAGACAGCTACGCTTCCATTTCTTGCACTCTACGGACCACTATTTGTCTCACTATCCACCATTTTTATCCCTCTCTCTCTCTTCTTTATTATTATTCTTTTTTTTTCCTTTTATATCCTACTGTGGAATCGACGATGGAGGACCCAACTTTTTGATTTTTACATTTTAAAATTAGGTAATTTGATCTCTAAGTTTATTTATTATTAATCGTGGCATTCTTTAAATTGAATGAAGAAATAAATTTGGTATGTATTTGTGTAAAGAAAGTATGTTACTTTCTTTCTAATAGAAATATCAATTGGAACTAATTAAATGGTTTGCTTTTATTCTTTAAAGAATGGAAAAAAGGGACGGTTGATTTCTCTGTGGAGGATTGATCTATAGAGAGTAAGGCCCATGAACAACCATAATAAATGGGCTCTGGCCCGAAATCGATATTATCTTGTCTTTTAGGACCGAGAGAGGCCCACGAACACTATCGACCTTATTGTGGGCCTAAGGACCTATATCGAAATTAGGCACGAATAGAATAATTATGTTTATTTTAATAATTATAAATATAAGATTTTATTATTAATGTTCGATCAGGATTTATGGATTCCGAGTAATCTCTCAAGTTTTCCTTCACCATATTTTCCCCCTCAAATATCTCTGGTTTCAACATGTTTGTGATAATTTTAACGGAAATTGAGGTGTTGTTTGAAAACTACTTTTAGAAACAAATTTTATACCTTTTTTTTTTCTTATTTATATATAAAAATATATTTGAAAATTATGACAAGAGTAAGTATCACATCATTTTGAAGAGAAAAATCACTTCAATTGTTCTTCAAAACAAAAAAAGTAGAAAGAAAATTGAAGCCACCCACCAAACTCAAATAATTTACGGATAAAATTTTAGAGTTGTAAAAGTTAGTGTTGAAAAGTTGCATAACGTCCTATAAAATTAAAGTAATCAAGCAAATTACTATTTGTCAGACACATTTATTTTAACCTCCAAAACTCATACCATAAGAGTGGTGAAAAAAGGATAAATAGGCAAGGATGTGATTTATTTTTGGTAGTTTTCAATGACAACTCGGTGCAAATCAACAAGGAATAACATCATCCAAGAAGTTCGATATTAGCCTATCACATGAAAATTAAAAACAAAAATTATATAAAAGGTGATTCTTCATTTTTTTTTTTTTTACATGCATAGACACATGAAACATAAGGACAAAACATGACAAGATCTTGAATTTATCACCTCCAAATAAAAAAGGAAAAAAAGGAAATTGAATTTGATTGTTGTTCATTGACCTGGTAGCTATTGTGATATCAAATCAAGAGTTGGGGAGTTGAGTTGATGCGATGCGTTTAAAATTGAAGGAATTAATAAAGTATATTAATTTAGGGGTGCAGTGCAGTTAATGAAACACAAACTAAAAGCAGGTTAAGTTGGGAGATGCTGCGATTCACATGGAAGGTTTGGAACTTAGATGAGACAAGGAGACATCCTTAGAACTCCTCACCTGCTTTACTTTCGGACAAAACATTGATTTGAACCAAGTTTGGATTCATCTGTTCCCATATATATATATATATATATATATATATATATATTATTTGATTCTCCTCCTAATTAATAATAATAATAATAATAATAATGATACTTAAAAAGGAAAATTAGTTGTCTGTGATGTATATATCTATTTTATCATTCTATTGATTCAATAGTGACACTTTAAAATGCAAATATAGTTCTACGTATCAATTATTATAAGTAATATTTGAAGTGAAACAAAAGATAAAGTTATATTAATGCAGGTTTAAGCTCAAAATAGATAATATCGTATCATTGTGAAATTGTTGAAAGACTTATTATTTTAACAATGATGTATGTTTTAATGTCACATCATAATCACACCACGGAAATAATTACGTTGAAACTTTTAAAAGATGCTCCAGATAGATATATAAAGGACGAAAACATATATTTGATCGAAATAAATAAATTATCTATTTTACAAATAAGTTTAAAGAAATATCTTGTGCCAAGAATTTGTGATTAATATATCCTCCTCACTACCACGTCGACGTGCACGATGCTACGACACATGAAAAATGTTCAAAGTTTTTCTCAAAAAATAAAAAAATTTGCTATATTATCAAAATGAATGAATTAACATGTGATAATGAGAATTTGAATCCACAACCTTTTAATCAGTGATATATGTCTTAACTAGTTGAGCTAAGTTCAAATTGACAACTAACACTTTTCTTTTTAAAAAAAAGATGTCAATTACGGTTGAACTATATTTATTTTGTCTACAAGTAGATGTTAATATTGAAAAAGTCTTCATCATCAATATTGTTGTCACTATTAAGAACCAATGAGACATTTCAAAAGCATATAATTCGATAAATAGAAATTTTAATAAAATAATGTTTATTGTTAGTCACGTAAACTTAATTAATTGTATTATTAGATTAACTTTGAAGGCATTGCATAATCTTATAATGAGTCTTTTCGTTAATATTAGCAAAAGAATAACAAAATAAAAACCTATGTTTTGGCTAGCTTTAGTCTTTTTATCAATCACCATGATGTTTCTTTGTTTGTAGCATTAATTCCCAATTTTGTAAGCATGTTTTGGACAGCTCCCTCCGACACCACATCTTCATTTGCCCCTACCATAGTACCCTCTTATTCACCTACAAATTAATGTTTGATAATGATTTTGTTTCAAAATTTTCTTAAAAAATCTATGTAAATGTGATCGACGTTTGTCTGGATTCAATCTCACATGCTCAGTTCCTGTATAGAATCATGCCCATTTTCGACTAGACATCCGAGTGACGTCTTGAACGACTTTTAACCATCTAAAAAAAACTTTTGATGACAATTATCCACTTCAATATGCAATCTCAAAATGTCATCGGTCACTTACCACACTTATTAAGAGAACCAGTTTCCTTAATTTTTGAATTCTCTTTAAGATTTGTGCAACAAATTAAATAATTTTGGTAGCTAACTTAATTAGCAACTGATGATTGTTTTAAAAGTTTTAGCTAAGAGTTAAAAATGATTCAAAAAAGTAAAAGTTTCAGGTGAGATGGAATCCTAGACACATGTTGTCATCAGAAGGGACAGGATTTTTGTGTTCTTTTTTCTTTTTTCAAAAAAAGATTTGTCATAATGTAATTCAAAAACAATACATAAATAAAAGTCATTTCATTAAAAAACATTGATATGCTAAGTTACTATATAAAATCAGTCTTTGTCTTTGTTCTACGAATTGATTGGAGTGTTTTTGTTGTTATATATAGGCATCATTGTGAAAGATTTTATAAAATCAGTCTGATTTTGATTTTGCTAACTTATTACTATTACTTCTGTCCCAATTTTGGCAAACATATTACACCACATAGGACTTTTCACAAACAGGGTAATGTGTATCTATTTTAAGGAGAAAATAACATGTGATATCAAAAACGAAAAAAGAAACTTGAAAAGACACATTTTATCTAAATCCACTTCCTAAATAAACATATACCATATAATACTAGAGGTCCGTTTAGAAGTCATATTACCAAAAGACTTTGCTATATAATAATTAATTGTTTTTTAAACTATAATTCAATTTAATTTTTTAAATAAACATGAAAATTCAACCCTTCAACTTAGATAGGAAAAGTTATTATTTGAGGCAAAGACTAGCAATTTTCTAAGAGAATTTTGAAAATTTGAGAGAGAATCTTAAAACCTCAACTTCTATTTTTTTTTATTACTTAGAAGTCGGCAGCCCTTTGACCTTTATGGTCCTATAATGGGGTATACATATTGTCCCCATACCCGTATAGTTGGAGTCTCATGTAGCTTAAATTATTCAAGATTTGAAGGATATTCTATAAGATCTCAAGTTACTCAAGCTATCCTTAGATACTAACTTAGCTTAGAGTTGTCTTCAAAATAACTGCAATCAATTTAGAAGCTTTTTTGAGATTATTTTGAGTTTTGTGTTTAAAATTTTTAAACAAATTAAAACTTAAATAAAATCAATGAAGGAGTCAATCTAGGATTTCATATTTTCTTAAACAAAATTCATACGCCAAAATCACGAAGCAAATCAAATCAATAGATATTGCTCCTTCCAAATTTAAAGTAAAATTATTTCGTCCAAACGAATCCTTGAGGACATTTTTGTGAACAAGAATGACGGCTAACAAGTGTAGGTCATCCACTAGGCTATCTTTCCGAAATCAATTTCGTATTTAGCAGATTTAACCAAAATCAAATCAAATCAAATCAAATCAAATAATACAAGAATATCGAATAGCTTAAAAAAGTTTGAATTTAGAAAATAAATCTAGGAAGCATACTCGCTCCGAAATTTTACTTATAAAAACATTTTTATAAATTAAGATCCAATATTTGAGGACAATTCACCAATGCAGTCCGGAACCCAAAAGCACACTTTTGAGAAAACATTTCACCTTTATATTTAATTTAGTGGCATACTAATGTAAGGTGATTAGGTGATGAGAAATCAGATGATACGTGAGCTTATAAGAAGAGTTGAGTCTGGACCATTAGATCTATTTTCTGAAGAGTAATACTCCCGATATTCATTTATAGTTCAGGTATGGATACACCTCTACCGACGATATAGATCAGTCAAGGAAATATCTCTGTTAAGTACATAGCTTGGTCGTGTTCTGAGCTATAACACATCACTGCCTTAACTCCCAACTCGCCACTATTGATGAATTCACTCGATGATTCACGTGTCGTGCTAAATGGCTGATTAAGTGAGATTAATTCCTAAGCGGCTATAAACATTGAGCATTCACTTATGCAGATATTCAATTCTGATTAGCTGGTCTCGAGAATGATACCTCGAGTTGAACATCAGAACGTGTATTCTCTTTGTTGGCGTCTTCCTTCATACACCTCTATCCATCATAGGCCAGTCACGTCCCTCGTAAGTTGACCATACTCCATAGGTATGCTTGAGGTAGAATTTGACATCTAATAAAGGTTATTAAACAAAAGAATTGTGTCTTAAAAGATTCCTAAATGTGATAAAATCTCAAGAAATTATTAGACAAAAGATATTAAAATTTTAGACATGGGTTACTCTTTTAATTGCCAATTGATTTTGGAACGTAACCTATGAATAATAATATACTATAAGCCCTCGTAATTTTAGTATCATATATCTGTAATTCAACTTAATTTTAGTCGATGGAGATCAACCTAAAATGATATTGTTAATAGATGTTGGGTATTGTTATGTTACATTGAAAAATGAATTTGTTGGGGAATAAAATAGAGAGAGAGAGAGAAAGTGACGGGGCAATGGGCAATGGGATACATTATACAGAGGGAAGAAAATGAGTACGTATAGTACTTTGCTTTGTAGTTCAGCTTCAGCCTTCAACTTCAATTTGATGCCAAAAAATCTGCAGCGATTCCCTCTGTGTCTACTCTGTCTATGTGTAAGTGGGACCCACCCCTCCTTTTGATTTGTCCAATGTCTGTTTTCCCCGCTTTCATTTTTTACGGACAGAATACGTATTTACGATTTAGTTTTTGTTTCGTCCTATCGATTGAGACGACCGACGTAGTACTTTATTTGCATTATCTTTACAAATTCAATACAATTTTTCATGGCAACAATCACGGAACGTCTCGTCTTCTTCTCCTCTTCTTTCATTGTGCTTACATATTTGTTTGGACCCATAAATAATTATTTAGAAACAGTAAATTGATTATTTTTCATAAATTTGAAAAATAATATAGAGGTGGAAAATAGAGGGAAAATCCGGAGGGAACATGATTGATGCCTCTTTTTGTGCTCTATATGTTATTGTTGAAAAGAGAGAGACTGTGGCTGTGGCTGTAACGCACCCCACGTTACAGCCGCTGGCAGCACCCAACTTGCCCCACAGGGCACCCTTTTGTCCCTCCTTTTTCTTTCTGTTTCTTTTTTTCCTTTCTCAAACACAAAAAATAATTGATGTGTGAGTTAATAAATGGAAACTTTTAAAACCATACAAATTTATTTTAGAGACGACTTAATTAAAATTAACTTAAAGAGTATGGATTGAGTTAAAAACTTTTTTACGCTTAAAGGATCTACATGGATAAGACAAGAGATCTAATAATAAACGTTGCTTCTTTCATTACCATTTGATTTTGAGATGGAACTTTAATATTAATATGGTATCTCAAACAAGCATCTGATTTAAAAGTGAGATTCGACCAACATTGATGAGTTCTAATTTTGGGATGGAATCCATAAATATTAATATGGATCATACAGACACATAAATTTTACGCACCAAATTTATAATTTGGAAAAAAGAAATGAAATGACAAAAAATTGGCGGTGGGTTATTGGAGCACGTGATGTTGTTGTGGGGTGGCTGGCAGTGGCTTTGGCATTGGCTTTGCCATCCCCATAAAGATTTCGGTATCTCACAAACACTCCTCGCTCTCCCTCTCTCTCTCCAATCAAATAATGCAATACAAGATCCTCTCCTCAACAATAAACATTAATAAATAAATAAATAAACATTAATTTCCAGTCTCTTTTTTTTTTTTTTTTTTTTTTGACTAACCCACTCCTCTCCCCTGCGAACAAACCGAACCCACCTCTATTTATTCAATATATTTTGGTTAAAATATTTGTTTGGTGCACTCAATGTTTCATTTTGGGTATACTTTCATAATTATGATTTTGGGTATAGTTTTTATTCTATTTTTATCGTTTAAAATTATACAGCGGGTACTATCTATATTACATGTTCTAATTTACATGGTAATATATTAGTATTTTTTATTTTCTAGGTGACCAAGTAAAACATCGAATAATATGATTGAGTTTTTAAATAGGTAAAAAATAATTGAAAGACAATTTGCGGAGGTTTAAAAATCAAATTGAAAATTTTAAAATCATAAAAACCAAATATAAAGTAAGCTCAAATATGGGCCATAATGACTTGATTGAAACTAAGCTAGAGACTAAATGAATAATTTAACAAGGAACTTAGTACTACTTTTTAAAAATTTGATAAATATGAGACAATAGTAAGCTAGCACTATTAAAATCCAAGCTAGCAAAGGCTACATTAATTCAGTCCAACTTCCAACATGGTAGGCCAAAAGTGGAAAAATGTCAACATCAAATTTTCCTATTAAAGAAGAAAAAATCCCATTAATTAAAAAGATGATGCTAATAAATTAATTAAGCTGAAAGTAATTATAGTGGGAAGTAAACTACATGAGGCTAGCTAGGGTTTTTTGCCTTTTTGTTCAAAGGTGCAAGTGAATGAAGATTAATGAGAGAAGTTGTGTTATTGACTTTGTTGGTATTATGAGATTATTTTTTTCTTGCAATATACTTAATTTTTGAAAAAAAAAATAATAAGAAAAAGTCATTTAATGAAGTGGAGAACCAATTATGCTTTGTTTGGTTCTTTTAATATAAATAATTTCTAGAGCTAGCTAGGGTGGGAGAACAACTAACCATTTTCTTTTATTTCTTTTTGTTAGGTCTAAACCCAAACAAGTCACTATTTGGGCATGTGGGAAGGCATTGCTTAGTTGTTTTCATGAAGATTGCCAGCAATTTATATTATTTGATGGCCTTTAATATATATATACATATTCCACCATTTTCAATTCAAAGATTTTCTGGAGCTTTATTTTTTGTACTTACTATGACAAAATTTATATTTTAATGACAATTTTGGATTTGATACGAAACTTTAGTTTACATTTGGACGTGGGAATATAATAAATTCATATTGGTTAGAAATGATTAGATCTCTTAAATATATATAAGATAAAGACACCGAATCATACCTTCTATGGATACCAAGTCTTTTATGTATAATTTAAAAGTAAAAATATGTAGACCTTAAAATTACTTTTAAAATTATAGTTTTTGTTTCTTTTTTTTTTTTTACCAAAGTACTTTAATTTTAAATTCCTTAATAAAAAGCATTTAGTGATGAGTTACTTAATCTACTTGTGAGTTGGTTTTAAGCGTTTTCCAATCAACAAGCCAAAAACTTTAAAAGTTGTTGTCCAAAGGAATGACATAAAATATACTTTAAACTACTTTCGACTTTTTCTAAAATCATTTTAGGCTAAAAATGATTTTAGCCTTGTTAAAATATCTCTAAAATGAGATAATATCATATCATTTTAATTTATGAGGAAATCTTTTACCAAGTTACCACACCAATTAAAAGTATATATACAAAAAAAAAATCAGAAAAAAATTAAGAATATCTATACAAAATTATTATATTAAAGGGATGCAATGTACGTACCAATAAAAAAAAAATCATATCCATTACTTTTTTTAATGAAGGTTTGAGGTTCGAACCGTACGTCTGGTGGTGCAGGAGAGAAGTTTAAATTAATTTAATGTATACCGCCAAATATATATTATAAGGGTTGATACGATACCGAACCATACAAATACTAATTAATATATATTATTGTATGATTAAAAAGACGGGACCATTAACATGCGTTGAGCACATGCATCTCAAAGAATACATTTTTTTTTATATCACCAAAATAATTAATTTGAATTCTTTGGTTTTGATATTACCAGCACCTCAATAGCATTATTTATTTGATCCGACCTGAAAAATATATAAATTAAATAACAAAATGAAGAAATAAAAAATAAAAAATAACCAAATGATAAACAATTATTTATTTATATTATAGGGTTTTATAGATGGAGAAACCCAGCTAATACTTTCAAAATTGTACAATTTTTCTTTTCAATTTTTATAAGAGAAGGAGTCCCATGCTATTTGTTTACTAATTTTAACAAATGCAACTTAATTACCCATTCAAGTAATAATCTTTGACCTAAAGATCTCATATATATATATATATATATATATATATATATATATATAGCTACACACCCACATAATCTTGTCTTCTCTAGAAATGAAAACCATAGAGAACATTGAGGGTAGGATGGAATGTCATTTTTTTAGAACAGGACGTGGAGGTAGGGGATCGAATTCATAATCTCTTGGTTAGAGATATATGTCAATTACCCCTGAATTATTCTCGCTTTGACGATAGATGAAAAAGTTATTAAATCAACTCTTAAAATATGAAAAGCTTTAACCCTTTCAAAATACATATATAACAATGTAATTTATAATTCAATAATATTGAACGTTAAGGGTAGATGGAATGTCATTTTTTAGAACAACATGTGAGTTCAACATCTTAATTTGAGATATATATCAATTATTGTTTGTTTTGAGGGTAGGTTTATCATATTCATTGTTTGAAATTATAAAAAAGTTAATAATGTCGTAAAAACCAAATGCACCTTTTCCCAATAGGTACTTTGGAAAATCTAACCTAATAAATAGGAGTTCTTTTCTTTTTTTCTTTTTCTTTTGAGTTTCCTAATAAATAGAAGTTGAAGGTAGGACAACATAGTCCTCCCGAGGTTCAAAGTTTGTCTTAATTTGAGCATACGTGTCGCGTAATAACGGGAGAAAAAGGAAAAAAACACTAATAATATAAAAAAGGAAAATTAAGATGTGAAATAAATTATATTGGAAAGTATTGATTGATGTGTCTGAGGCATGTCTAGAAATTCATGAATAAGTACATTGAAGTATGTCTATTCTAGTTGCTATGCAGCTTTCGTACATACCATAGTACTCAACATTACAATTTTAATGTTTTCTTCCAATTATTCTCTAAACTATTCACATCAAATTATTTCCAATTCCCCCCTTTTTTTAATTAATAAAGTTTAACGAATAATTTTGTTCTCCTGCACCATCTTTAAAATGTGTTATTTTAATTGAATAAATAATTAACCAGAGTTGAATTGAAATCCTTTTTTTTTTTTTAATTGAGGGTAGAAACGTTCTCGCGACCTTCCAACTTTCCATTTTACAACCAAAAAAAGGACCATCAATTTCAATACTGTTTAAAAATAAAAAATAAAAAAACGATAATTGACCGGACTTGACCGAGATTGACCATAGAAACGGATCGGACGGTCCAAAATGATCGAAGACGAGAAGGAATGCCATCTGTGGCAGTGGAATGGCCCGCCCCCGCCCCCCGGTTTTGCTAGGAATCTTCCTTAAAAAAATACTATTTTTTTAACAAAATTAAATAAATAAAGAAGGAATGAAAATTGCTTAATTCTGTAGCGCGTGTAACTCATGACCCCTTCTTCCAGAAAATATTTAATTTATTAAATTAAACAAAAAAAAAAAGAAAGTATCCCAAACCTGTCCTTGCGAATCTTTGAAAAGGAAGACAAACTCCACACAACGACGTCGTCAAGTCCTCACCAAACCAACCTCAGCCTCTTTTCCATTTTTTAGAAACAAACCAAGCATTCTGTTCGTCTTCGTACCTACCCAATTTTCCCCCTAAACTTTATTACTTTCTTACTTTCAATTATTACAATATGAATGTCTACAAGCAAAGTCATTATTATAATAATCTAATTAAATTTAATTCACCGGAATTTAATTTACGTATAGAGTGTATTTGCAATTACAATATTGTATTCAAAGGGAAATTTTTAAAATTTTACAATTTTATTTAGCGTAGAATTTCCTGTCGTTATCCGATCCTCATGCAAATTCTCTATAAATATTCCCTCTCCGACCCACCATTTTCTTACCAACACAACACATATAACAATTATTTCTTCTTCTTTCTTCATCTCGAATTTATTGTTTCATTTTTCGAATTGATAAAGATGACCGAGAATCTTCCAGTTCCAGCTTATTTCATCGTCACTTTTTTCATAAGCCGTTTAAAATCCAGCATGGGCAAATCCAAGCCATGGACTAGCTTCCACCTGCAGCCAAACAAGCTCCGGCTCCGAGACGATCCCGAAGCTTTAAACTCGGCCTCCACCGATTACGGAAACATGGTCAAGGAAACACCCGCCGCGGTTCTAAACCCTTCTTCCATAAACGACGTCGTCCAGCTGATTTCCTACGCCTACAACAATCCCATTCCCTTCCAAATAGCGGCGAGAGGGCAAGGGCACTCTGTCCGCGGCCAAGCCATGGCCCGGGACGGAGTAGTGATCGACATGTCGTCGTTGCGGCGTAATCGGGCCACGCCGGGAATCACCGTCTCCACGGGGGAATTCTACGCCGACGTGGGCGGAGAACAGCGCTGGATCGACGTGTTGAACGCCACGTTGGAATATGGGCTCACGCCGGTTTCGTGGACGGATTATTTGTACATAACCGTTGGCGGGACGCTGTCGAACGCCGGCATCAGCGGCCAAACTTTCCGGTACGGGCCGCAGGTCAGCAATGTGGTGGAGATGGATGTCGTCACCGGTACGGGATCTCTCTCATCTCTGGCTAAAACGACATGTAGTTTACTTTTTAATATGTGATCTTTTTCTTTTGTTCACATTATGGAAGGGGGAGGGAAATATGAAGATCTAAAGAAAAGACAAGTTTGGTTGTTACATAGTGGATCAAGTACAGACATTTTTCTCCATTATTAATGTTGTGAGAAAGCTGTTCAACAGTGGTCCATAAGTTTGAAACTTCATTTTAAGTATGAAAAAAAAGAAACCTTTTTTTTCAAACCCAGGTGTTTCCAGTGGACTTTTTAAATTAATTATTGGCTCCAACTGCATGCATGCAATTAATTGATCGGCTGTATTTTATTTTGTTTGCATTAAAATTTTGAAATATTCGCAGGGAAGGGGAATATGGTGACTTGCTCTGCCAAAAGGGATTCTGAGCTTTTCCATGCCGTTCTTGGAGGGTTGGGTCAATTTGGAATTATTGCTCGGGCCAGAATCGTTTTGGAACGGGCTCCAACAAGGGTAAGAGTGTATTTTAGAGTGATGGTAGAACGAGTAATTTTGAAAAAAGATATTTAAATATATTTTTAATTTGTTAAGAAAGGTATTTTTGACCATTTAAAATTACTCCAAAACACATCTTAATTAATATATATAATTACAAAAACAATTTATTATTTAAAATAATATAAAAAACATGTTAAATTACTTACCAATATTAATAAGCGGAGAAAAATGATATTTTCAGAGTTTGGCCGATATTCCCCTAGATTATTATTAAATTAAAGAAGTTTAAGTTGATAGAGTATATTAAATCTTTGACTATTATATGAAATATATATTTTGAGTTGATTTAAAGTATGGAAGTATCTGTCCATCGTAAGCTTCTAAACAACCCTACATATTATCCTTGTCTTTTGTTGGGGTGTGGTTCCTGTCATTTCCCAACAACTAAAACGATGTCGTATATTTATACAATACAGACAAATTCAGATTAAACTGCATCCTTTGACTGCTAATTCATCTTTATTTTATGGAAGCATGCATACCATGCATTTATGTATGTGAATTAAGTTGATATATTGATTTGATTTTGTGCAATTCGCTCGTAGGTTAAATGGGTACGAATGCTGTACAGTAACTTTTCCGAATTCGCCAAGGATCAAGAGAATTTGATCTCACTGCACGGAAGGAAACAAGAGAATGCACTGGATTACCTCGAGGGTTTGGTTCTGCTGCATCACGGTTCACCGGATAACTGGCGCTCCTCCTTCTTCCCGCCGTCCGACCATCCCAGAATAATCGCATTGGCTAATCAAAACTCTCTAATTTATTGCCTTGAAGTTGTCAAGTATTATGATGATAGTACTCAGTCTATCGTAGACAAGGTATTAGTAGTTAATATTTTCATGAGCCGTCTATGTTAAACGTGAGCTTTATAACATTAGTTATATATATATATATATATATATAAATATATATTAATGTATTTATAGGTTTATTATTAATTTGTATATATTTGTAATAATATTGGTTATATTTTTGAATTGGTTTTATAGGAGGTTGATGCATTATTGGAAGGGTTAGGTTATGAGAGGGGATTCAAATTTGAGAAAGATGTGAGCTACGTGGAATTTCTAAATAGGGTTCGAAGTGGAGAGCTTAAGCTTCAATCCCAAGGACTTTGGGACGTTCCTCATCCATGGCTAAATCTCTTCATACCCAAATCTCGTATCTCCGATTTCGACTCTGGTGTCTTTAAAGACATAGTTTTAAGGCATAACATAACCAAAGGACCTGTCCTCATCTATCCCATGAACCGATCCAAGTAAGATATCGTTTATCATCCATATATTAAGGTCTTTATAAAATATTAAATTTACTGTAACCTATAAACTTAATACTATTAATTGGTATACGTGCTGCGTGCAGATGGGATAGTAGGAACTCTACCGTTATACCAGATGAAGAAGTGTTCTACACGATAGGGTTTTTGCATTCAAGTGGGTTTGGAGATTGGAAATCGTTCGATGAACAGAACGAAGAGATATTAGAATTTTGTGCAAAATCTGGCATTGAAATCAAACAATATCTCCCTCATCACAACACAAAACAACAATGGATCCACCATTTTGGTTCCAAATGGACAACTTTCCAGGAAAGGAAAATGAAGTTTGATCCCAAACATATTCTCTCTCCTGGACACAAAATTTTCAATGCCTGAGATTTTTTACCCTCGCCGTGTAAGGAAAAAATCAAATAAATATAATAGGTAGTAAACAACTAGAATAGATGTTTTTTTTTTTTTTACTTTTTTAATTAAATTTAGTTCCTATATTTTGAGTACTGTATCTATTGAATCCCTAAATTTAGAAAAGTTTCTATTACATATATAATTAGAAAGTGGATTAATATCTACTTAATGGATTCCAAAACACCAATAAATATAAAAAGTTGATTTAGGAAGCAACGTTAGATTTGTTGGAGCAAAATGCAAAGAAATTAAAGAAACACGAGTAAGTTTAAACACATGAGAAGAAACAGATTCAATCTAGGAACAAAATTTATAACTTAACAAATTATGAAATTAGTTATTTAGATTACTGTTTTTTTTAATCACGAAATCAATGTCGTGTAGCTTATGTTGGTGAAACCTAATAATTTGGACATATTATTTGAGCTGAACAACACTAGGTCCGATGTAGAGTTTAAATACAAAGTTTCATATGGTTGATACTGCAAGGCCTTGTGTCATTGTCCACCATACAATTTCCTAACTTTATTTGATTACTTTGTTTTTGGATTAAAAAAATGCCAATATATTCGATGGATTAAAAAAATGCAAATATAGAACTCTATTATTGTCTAGTTCATATTTCATACATATTACTTTTTGTGACAAGTAGCGTGCAACTGTAAAACGCTAGCAAAATTCAATGCCTTATCCATTAAGTAATTGTTCTTCGTTGATTTGTGGATAAAACATTGATGTCTCAATTTTGTGAAAATATTAATTAAACATAAAATTTAAGAGTTATGTGAAAATTCCAACTAAATTATTGGGATGGTCAAATTTTTTCTAGTGAATTTGTCTGGTTATCATCATTATTTTTTCTTCTAAACATAGAAAATAAAGTGGCGTTGAATTTAATTAACTTCAAAAGGTTGGTAGTTTCTTGTCAAATCGTTGTCATCGATGAAAAATTTGTAAAGATTTGGAACGGAAACAACGTTTTGAATATGAAACTTGAGAGTGAGTATATAAAAGGGGTTTGAACAAAAATGAAAAAGGGTTATCTATTTATTTCTATTATTATTATTATTATTATTATTTAATTTTATTATTTTACAGTCAAAATAATAGGTAAACGTTAATTATTTAACTAACTCTAATTTTGATATAAATGGTTTAAAATTTTAGATTATTAGAAAAGATATGTTAGAAAAAAAAAAAGAAAAAATGATCAAAAGAAATTTACAAATTAAAAGAAGAAAGGGCAATTAATTCATTTTTGCCGACATAGCGAAGACTTGATAGCACTGGGCGTAGCTGGGTAAGACAAAAAGTGTGTTGTTGGGCGTTGAGAGAGGGATTGTTTGGAAATTGGAATAAAGATTTTTATTTTATTTTTATTACAATTGGAATAAAGAATTAATTAAATGGTAGAATTCTTCTTGATCTTTGTTAGTTAGATGCCAATGTTTTAAATTAACTGAACTTTATGAATTAATATTAGTTAAAATGTGGTTGAAAAGTGACAAACTAAATTTTAAAATATTGTGTAGAGCATAGCAAAGGCAAAAAATCAGAGGCCCAATTGAACTTATTTCCCGTGAACATTTTTTATGTCATCTAGATATCCAACATTATATTTGGAAAAGACAAGATTGTCCCTTTGATGGCACCGCCCTACCAAAGGCCCAAGCCCATATGAAAAGTGGGCTAAATAATTATTTTGGGCCTGGCGATGTGGCCCAGTCCGTTTCGAGAATAGAAGGAAGAAGGAAGGGAGAGAGAGTGAGAAAGGAGACCCAGTTGGCAAGCCTCGCGAATGACGACTTTGACCACTGCTACTACTTTTCTCACTCTTTACTTTTTTTTTCTTCCCCTTTTAAATTTTCATTTTTATTTTTCTGGCTGCTCTTTATTATTATTATTCATTCTCATTATTTCACTTTATTTTCTCAACATTCTTAATTATTTGTGTATGGAATTGGATGTTGTGTTCTCCCTTGACGAGGGTTCTCGAGCCACCTTCCTCCGAAGGTTGATGCACTCTTTTCACTGCATCTACATTTGCGTCTGGTCTCATTTCCCCCTTTCCAAGTAAGTTTCTTTTTCATAAACTCACTCAGCTAATTTTTCTTTTTTAATTATTGATTTTGGTTCATCTGATTTTATTTTTTTGTTTTGGTGGGAAGTTGTTTGTTGAATCTGGACAGATTGTACAGGGAAGATGATGATGATGATGATAAACAACAAGCCAGTTCTTCTTTGGGCAGTTTTGATCGGAGGCTGTTCAACGACTATACCCAATTGGTATTCAATGTCCAAAACAAGTCAGTTTAATTTTTATCTCTCTTTTTTCTTTTAATTTCTGGAATGGAAGAGGAAATTCATGTTTGGTTAACGATATTGGAGAATTAAAATTGGTTATTTGATTGGAAATTGGAAAGCCTGGTCCCCGGGCATGCTTTCAACAACAATATTTCCTTCTTAGAGCTTCGGGAATCGCTTCTTCAAACCCACGCTTCCTATCAAATTCAGAGACAATTCTATGCTGTAAGTTCTATGTATTCTACGCTACAAATATTATTAATTATTTACTTCTATATTCGTTTATCACAATCTCCCACTTTACCTTTCTTATTTTTCATTTTCTTCGCAGGCAGCAGGAATCAAGGTAAGTTCGTTGTATAAATTTCAGAGGAAATCAAAATCATTTTTTACCATAAATTTTCAATTTTGTCGAATTATACTTTAATACACCCTAGAGCTGAGTTTTTTTGGTTAGTTGATATTGGAGATTAATTTATACCATTCTCAATTTTATGCCACGTTTGGTATATTCTCGAACTTAAGAATGGAGAGAAATTTTTAGGTTAGAGTTATTTTTATTAAAATTAGAGGGAAAATATTGTTAAAGGATGGCAAATAAAATCCTGCATTGATTAACAAAGAAAGTGATTTATAGTATAAAAATGAGACTTCTTTTTTCCAGTGAAATGAAAAATAAATCTTTTGTGCCCAAAAGGGACAATATACTAATGCACAAGATTACCTAATTTCAAGAATACAAAATAAAAATGGAAACAGTTGTGGTTTTTTAGTTCCATGATTGAGGTTGAGGGTTACAGAAATTAAATGTGGTTAATAATGAAGTGTTGACGATTATTAATTATGAACCACAGAGCTCAGTTTTCATGGGGAGCAGCAATGGAGAAATCGAACTTGGCTTCTGGCAGTCGGAGGTAAGAAAGTTAGAAAACAAAGATAGAGATGATTATTATTTACTAATTAATTAGGAAATGAAAATATAAGGAGAGGGTTGAATTGAATGAAAATTTCTTTTCAGGTGAATATGGTAGAGAAGATGAAAGTAATAAGTGAATTAATTCCGAGAAGTTGGGCAGAAGTAGCTTCGTCATCAATGGCGGCTCTTGAAAACCCTCCGGTGGCGGTAGCGCTGACGTCATCCAGTTCTTCTTCTCTGAAATCACCAATATCAACATCCATGGGAAGCCCAGAAACGTCGTGTTCCCTCTTTCAAACTGATCTTTCTAAGATACTATTGCAGCCGGAAAGTGCGTTTAAGAAATATGCCAAGTTGGCGGCGCCGGCGCCGGAGGATCGGGGGCGAAGGCAAATTAGCATGGTGAAGAAATGGATTATGTTCTATAGAAACTTGAATTCAATGGGAATTACACGACAATTAGCAACTGCATCTGGGCGGCCGGCGTCGGCTCAATTGCTTCACATGATATCAGAGCGCAGAAGGAGACAGAAACTCAACGACAGTTTTCAGGCCTTGCGATCCCTTCTCCCTCCTCCAACTAAGGTCCTCTCTCTCTGTTTTTTTTTTCCTTTTAACCCTAATTTTATATTTTCAATCAAAAAAAAGAAAAAAAAAATTATATTTCTTTTCAATTTCACCATTTTGATTTTCCTTTACATTCATCTTTAAACATTTTCAAAGTTTCTTATAAACCATTCCTTCAAAACCTACGGTACTTTAGCCTAACGTGTAGTATGAATTAAATTTATTCAACCAACCAGTTTGAATTTTTTGATTGAACGATGGTTTGTTCATCATGGTATGCGGGGTTTATATTTCAAACCCGTGCATTATTATTTCAACTCCATTTATAATTATTTTCATTTGTCGAATCTTATGCAATTATCGAAACTCACAATTGGGAGGGAGTATTAAAATATCCATATATGAATTACATTTACCTAACACATCAATTTAAGTTTTTGAGTTTAGTGACGAGATTTATTCATCGTTAAAACCATCGAAACATAATTCAATTAGTTGACACACTTATTTCCGACCAAATGGATGTGATTTTAAATCTTCATTCCCATGTTGTATTACAAAAACTAATTATATTTTACAATAGTATTTTCTATGTATTTATAATATTCATTCAGTTAACATATATTCTTGCACGTTGCATGCATATGGTTTAAGTTTTACATACAGAAAGTGATAAAAAGAAAATTAATAAATTTTGTTTAATGAACGTGGATACGTAGAAAGATAAAGCATCGGTACTGGCAACAACCAGAGAATACTTGACCAAATTGAAAGCACAAGTTTCAGAACTCAGCCACAAGAACCGGATGCTTCTAGAAGCTCAGCCGAACAACAAACAACAGGCAATTACCACCAGCTCCTCCGTTAACGAGCGGTTCACAGTCAGGGTTTCCCACGCGCCGGCGGCCGATGAAGCAGAAAAATTCTTTGATTTGGAAATTACCGTTAGATCAGGCGAAGGTTTGCTAATGGCCAACGTCGCCATTCGCGTGCTTCAATTCTTGAGGAATGCGGTGGATGTGGGGGCAGTTTTGTCATTTCGTGGTGACGACACCATGGCTCCATCTTCTTCCCTCAGCCGCCTCGCCTTCAGATTTACCCTACAGGTAATTTGCTGCCTTTTGATAACTTCTTTCCTAGGGTTTTTTTTTCCATCGATTTTTTTTATTTTTTAAAAATAACTTATTTAAAACACTTTCAAATTATTCTCTTTTTCTATGAATTAAAATGTTAGAATACTTTTTTTTATTACTACTATTTTTACATATGTGTTACTACGAATAATATATATAAGAGGCACATTTTTTATTATTCACATGATAAAGTGTTCTTTGAACTAGTAATTTATGTATTGTTCATATTTTTTAGTACGTACTGTAAAGTGTTGTATTTTTATTTGATACAATTCAATAATTATATTGAGTGTTCTACCCCCTTTTTTTTTCTTTTCGTTGAAAATTAAGAAAAATTTGCTAACATTTTGAATTTCGTTATTTATTATAATTTTTTATAATACATAATGAATCTTTTTTTTCCAAAAAATAAGCCCTAGTTGGAACAATGTAAAGTATTAATACTATTTTACTTTTCCAAAGTAACATTAAACACAAAGAAATTAGTAAGAAATGTTTTTAAAACGCAGTAATAATAAATAAAATGAACCAGCAAGGAAGGTGACATTGAGGTAACAGGCAAAAAGGGACTCTTATTTTCCAAGTAATTAGTACTTTTTCCTCCTTTTAAAAAAGAGAAAAGAAAAGAAAAGGAAAAAAAAAAAAAAAGTAATGAATTATTTTTGTCTGTGTATAGGGTGGCGAATGGGACGAGTCGGCCTTCGTGGAAGCAGTGAGAAGAATTGTCTCTGACGTAGCACCCCATAAGGGAAAATTAAATCATAACGCCAATATTCCTTTCACACGTGTAATCGATGATGTTCCCTCTTTTCCAGCCCTTGACCGTCGATATTTTGTAAACCACGTGATTATGAATACCAATATAGAGTTTAAAAAAAAAAGTTAATATAATTTATCTTTTTCATTTGAAAAACATTCATTATCATTTATACAAACCTTCTAAGTTATATTCTCTATTTTTAATTTTCTTCCCCTTTTCGCATGTTTGTATGAAGAAAAAATTTAAATTGTTTTTTCAATATTTAGTGTTGATAGGCAAGAAAAGCAAACAAAATCCACATCGGCTCATGAAAGAGAAGATCATGGACATGTTATGCCATGGACAACATCAAACATTCTGTTTCAAACAAAAGTAAAATTATGATTAATGTAAATAATATAATACTATAGAAATTTTGTTTTAATTTTTTCATATTAGAAAATTGCATTCATATGATGACCAGGAATAATGATCCAAATGTCAAAATGATTAGTATTTTGTTTTCAAAATGCACCCAACCAACCCAAGTATGTTTATTCTATGTGGAATCTTACTCTCTTTTGCATTTACATTTTCACACCATTTTTTTTAATAATAAAAATGACTATTTAATAGTTTTGACTTGAATCTCCAACACCCAATTAAAAACATTGTGACTATCTCTTAGTATTGAGTCAAAATATCGTATTAAGGTATAAGTAATTTCATATCCTTAATAATATAAAGAAACAAATCAATAAATATATATATATATATATACACACACACATACATATATACATATATTTAATGTAGATAAAAGATGTTGGTTTATGCTTTAGATTTATGTTATTGTTATTTGTTAATGATGTATTTTGTACAAATTCATTAGTAAATTTAAACACGTTTACAAATAAAGCTTTTGATAATATAACATAATTAAGGTATAATGTTATTGTAAAGGACATATTAACACTTGATTGTCATGATTAACCACTCGTCGGTTGTGAGCTTGATGTGAAAATTCAAAATTCAAAATTCATCCAAACTATATGAGAGAATAAGTCCCAAAACAATGTTTCCTCCGATCCAAATCATTTCCCAATGTTAGTTTAATTCAAATACAATTCATCTTCATATAATGGTGGGTCCCACCCTACCCCCTTTCAAATGTCTAGTAATATAAAAGAGTGAAGAAACAGCCAGGAAGGGGGTTTTTGGGATTACCCTCCAAGAATTTCCACAAGCTTTTTGTATTTGAATTTGTGAGTGAATTAAAAAAAAAAAAAAAAAAACTATTTAGAACTCTGTTGAGAAAGTGGGTCAGATACCAAATGTGCCAACTCTGAGAAAAAGAATGAAGATCCAGAGAGATCCTTCTAAGTTGACGGCCTTGCACTTAGAAAAGTAGACATCTTTTATTTTGACATTCTAGATACCATATTTTTATTAATCTGTGAAGTTAAACAAGAAAATAAATATGGAAAGATTTATGAAAATATCCTGTCATAAACTTTGTTCATATCAAATTTCACAACTACGAGTCCATCAAAAGCTGATTGTAAAACTTTTATCATATCTCGGCAAAAGCTTCACTACTTCCAGAAATGAGTGATTAAATTACAGCCCAATAGACGTTGGAATACAAATAAATTACAGAATGACTTTCCACAACCCGTAAATTTCTTCAAGTTTGATCTGTATATCTTGTAAAAATGTCCAACCATTAAACCAGAGGATGTGATTAGGGAGATGGTAAATAGCAAAAGCTGATCAATAATACTGCTACTCAAGACTAACAAATCGGTCATGCTGTAAATACAAAATCTTGTAGTACTTGCTGTAGTTAGCAACCCATCACGCACCGGAGTTTCAAACGAGCATCCTTACTCTGGTATTCTGACTCTCTAAAACACCTCCATTTTCTACATTTCATCGTCGGCGAAAATGTCTAATATTTACAAGGGTAACGCCTCCCATCAGTAAACCACAAAGACCCAAAACTTCGCACCCGGTGAAATTCAGACACAGCTTGAATGGACATGGCATTCACATATTTATACTTCTACGGCAGTAACTGCATCTTCGTCCGTAGAATCGGGTGAAATGATATCTTCTCGAGCACTTTCTTCTGTTTCGTCTCCGTTCCCTCGCTTATCCATGTCCATGTCCAGTAGTTTATCCCGAAGTTTTGTAATTAATTCTTCCCTAGCATCTCCATTCTGAGCCAGAAATGTTTTCAAGGCGTCTTTGCCATGGAAACTTCGTCCATTAAAGCTATAGAATGCACCAGCCTTGGACATGAATTTGTATTTCAACCCCAAGTTTATAATTTCTGATTCCTTACATATACCCTTTCCAAACTCGAGCTCGAATTGAGCAGTCCGAAAGGGAGGAGCGAGCTTATTCTTCACGACTTTAACTTGAACTTGACTTCCCAATGTCTGCAATGGAAAGATACATCAGTACATACATTAACAGAAATATTCAATAAATAATGTATAAAAAATAAATAAAAAAAGCCTTTACATAGTTGTCGTCAAAATTTACAAGCAAATGAATGTATGTACCTCTTCCCCCTTCTTGACAAGACCTATCCTTTTAATGTTTAGCCGCATCGAGGCGTAGAACTTTAAGGCGTTGCCACCGCAGGTAACTTCAGTTGGCCCGCCAAATCCCCCAAAAGTGGATAGCTTTGACCTAACCTGAAGAGACATACAGTTTCCAAGTGCAGTGCCACTAGATGATTGCATGAGAAATTGCAGAATACTTCTAGACAATCGAACGCAAAATAATACCTGATTAATAAAGATCAATATAGTCTGGGACAGTGATAAAGAATGGCTCAATTTGCGGAGTGCTTGGCTCATGAGTCTAGCCTGCATTGCCATGTGAGCATCACCCATCTCGCCATCAAGTTCACCTTTCGGCACGAGAGCAGCTACCTGTTATTAGAGGCAATAAACGTTTCACGACATAATGATAAAAGAACATTAAACATATAAAACAACAAACTTCCAACTGTTTTCTTTAGAAGAGTTTGTATCATTCTCACACTGTCAACAACAACAACATCAACTGAACCACTTCGGATTAGGGTATCCACGAGACTAAGTGCTTGTTCGCCACAGTCAGGTTGAGATAGAAGCAGATTCTCAGTGTTCACTCCTATAGCCTGAGCGAGGGCTGGGTCAAGAGCATGCTCTGCATCAACAAAGACACAGTAACCTGCAATAAAAAGACCAAAACAAATTACTCCAACACTATGGTTATGTGTGATACAGTGAAGTTTTTTACCTAGAAATTTCGCCTACAAACATATATTATATTGTTGAATTAGAAGCATATATTAATTTCCACTCATTCACTACCCCACGGGATGATATAAAATATAACAGTTTTAACAAATGCCTTTTTACATATTGTTCGTTACATTTGGCTTGAGAGAATTGGAGGATTGTTAGAGGGTGGAGACGTCTTGGAAAGAGGCTTAGTCTTCGGCTAAGTTTAATACCTTCCTCTGGGGGTCTGTAATCAAAGAATTTTGTAAATACCTTTTTTCTCTAATTTTAACAGCTGAAGCCCTGTTTTTGTAGGGGCTTTTTCCTTTTTGTCAAGGCTCCCTTTATTTCAAGCTGGTCTTTTATTCTCTTTCTTTTTCTTCTTTCCATTGTGTCACCATATATTCTTTCATTTTTTCAATGAAAGTTTGGTTTTTTCATAATATATATATAGCAGTTTTAACATGACCGATATGCAATTGGTCTATGTATAACCAAATTATTTAAACAAACCACAAATACAATCTGAATCAAGTAGCAAAACAGTAAAATATACCGATATGGAGAACAATAAATGAACACATTCACTTATCATGTAAGCAGTACCTCCTTGCTTCTGAGATTCAGCAATTACATGCAAAGCCAGAGTTGTCTTTCCAGATGCCTCTGGACCATAAATCTCGATTACACGACCCTATAAAGATCTACCGAAGTTATATCATAAACATGAAACACAACCATGATGTATAACAAAAGATATGGTGATTCAAAAAATATGTTACCAAGAAAATGTTTCAACCTCACGAGGGTAAACTGGAGGAAGTGGAAAATACCTTAGGAAGGCCACCAACTCCCAGTGCTATATCCAAAGCAAAAGAACCAGTGGAAACCACAGGGACATGTCTAGATGCTACAGAGCGGCCAAGCCACATGATAGAACCCTTCCCAAATGTGGAAGTTATCTGATCCAAGGCTTGTTGTAAGGCCAACTCTTTCTTAGACAAATTTTCTTCACAAGAATCACTCCCATCTGATGACTTGGACTTTCTTCTACCTTCAAATTTTTATATGATATTGGTACTGAGATATATTCTTATGAAACAAATACAAATACATTGGACATGCATCAAAATGCAAAATGAAAAACAGTGTTTTCATACTTAATAGTCTATAAAATGTAATCAAAGCTATTGTTTTTAACCTTTGGTAGAAAAACTACAAATTTGAGTAGACGTTCCCAATATGCCTCTCCTGAAGCCCTGCTGCACAGAAAACAAGCAGCAACCCAATCATCGAGTAAAAATCAGAACGACATAAAAGCTAAATTAGCTCATTACTTATTCCATGAATAAGGGTTCACTCAAGATTATAAATGGAGTTAAGATAATGAAGCGGCCACTACAGAAGCATACACCACACCAAGAGTTGTAGAAGGAAACTGAGAAGTTTAAGCAGTGTAAACGAATGAAACCTCGTGGTGGAAAAGGGAGCGTCTGAAAAAAGACGCACTTCGAATAAGCCTCGCCATTAAACCTCTTTAAAACCTCCTCCCAGCAGCAAAGAAAGAGCAACTCCACAATAAAAAATGGAGGAGAGCTAAGTTGAATAAATAACAACTGAACAACAAGAGAAGTTGCTACACCCCATATGCACGAGCGAGTATAAATTTGAAACAGAAACACGAAGAAGGCGAAGAAGAAGAAGAGAGTGGCCCAATTTAATTATAACCACTGGGCTCTGCCATTTTTAGGGTTCTGATTCTTTCTGTTGCTGTGTCTCTCTCTCTCCTAGTATGAGTTTTCCCTCCCTTTCGATTACACCTCTGCCTTTGCCCTGAGAGTCGCGGAAGAAGAACAATTGGGCTGTAAGATTTGGGCCTACCGAGCCAAGAGAATACTTGGCCTGCTTTGGGCTTGAGCTGATATTTCCTTTATTTAAAAAAAAATCAAATAAGAAGTCTTTTTCCTGATAAATTTTTTTAAAAAAATTTAAATGTCCTTTTACGTACTATATATATATATATTAAACCATTTATATTTAATTGTACAAATATAATTGTTTAAAGTATATATTTAAAAATTTAAAAAGAAAAAACGTATGCATAACTCGATTTATCTAACATCGTATGAAACCGGAAAGTATTTGAATCCAATTAAATGGAAAATCTTGAACTCCATACCTTTTCTGGCTCATCTTTCCTTTCTAAAATGCATCTTTCCTTTAAATTATATAAATTATAATCTGAACGCGGCTTTTTGTGGAAATTACATGGGCCGGAGGGAGCCCGGCCCAAAGCCTGAAAGCCCATCTCTGGCCATTTATTTGTTTTTATTATTATTATTATTTTTTTTTTTGTAGAATCGGCGCCGCTGGCAGTTCCTTATAAATTGAAATCAATGGAATGAGCACTAGGTCTCGAACAAGTGTGCGACGGTATTTATAAGGTCGGCCACGTTGAGGCGGCCCTTTTCACTCCTTTTTCCTCGCTTGTATTCAATCTAGGGTTTTAGATTTCCAACTTCGCTTCCTCTCCTTCGCTTGTCCCTCGGCATCTGCTTGCTCAGTATTCTCAATGAGCAACAACAAGGATAACTTCAACGTCTCCGATCTCGGTTCTGGTATTCAAATTCCTCCTCTTCGCTTTATCGATTGTTGTTGCTTTCTGTTTCGTGTTCACTACTCGTTCTTTGCGACGAACTAATTTCGAGGGTTTTGGTTTTTAATTTTGAAGCTCTCAATGAGGAGGATCGAGCAGGCCTCGTCAACGCTCTCAAGGTACTTC